>NC_056725.1:426003413-426303413 GCF_019279795.1 Protopterus annectens
TTTTTTTTTTTTTTTTTTTTTTTTTTTTTTTTTTTTTTTTTTTTTTTTTTTTTTTTTTTTTTTTTTTTTTTTTTTTTTTTTTTTTTTTTTTTTTTTTTTTTTTTTTTTTTTTTTTTTTTTTTTTTTTTTTTTTTTTTTTTTTTTTTTTTTTTTTTTTTTTTTTTTTTTTTTTTTTTTTTTTTTTTTTTTTTTTTTTTTTTTTTTTTTTTTTTTTTTTTTTTTTTTTTTTTTTTTTTTTTTTTTTTTTTTTTTTTTTTTTTTTTTTTTTTTTTTTTTTTTTTTTTTTTTTTTTTTTTTTTTTTTTTTTTTTTTTTTTTTTTTTTTTTTTTTTTTTTTTTTTTTTTTTTTTTTTTTTTTTTTTTTTTTTTTTTTTTTTTTTTTTTTTTTTTTTTTTTTTTTTTTTTTTTTTTTTTTTTTTTTTTTTTTTTTTTTTTTTTTTTTTTTTTTTTTTTTTTTTTTTTTTTTTTTTTTTTTTTTTTTTTTTTTTTTTTTTTTTTTTTTTTTTTTTTTTTTTTTTTTTTTTTTTTTTTTTTTTTTTTTTTTTTTTTTTTTTTTTTTTTTTTTTTTTTTTTTTTTTTTTTTTTTTTTTTTTTTTTTTTTTTTTTTTTTTTTTTTTTTTTTTTTTTTTTTTTTTTTTTTTTTTTTTTTTTTTTTTTTTTTTTTTTTTTTTTTTTTTTTTTTTTTTTTTTTTTTTTTTTTTTTTTTTTTTTTTTTTTTTTTTTTTTTTTTTTTTTTTTTTTTTTTTTTTTTTTTTTTTTTTTTTTTTTTTTTTTTTTTTTTTTTTTTTTTTTTTTTTTTTTTTTTTTTTTTTTTTTTTTTTTTTTTTTTTTTTTTTTTTTTTTTTTTTTTTTTTTTTTTTTTTTTTTTTTTTTTTTTTTTTTTTTTTTTTTTTTTTTTTTTTTTTTTTTTTTTTTTTTTTTTTTTTTTTTTTTTTTTTTTTTTTTTTTTTTTTTTTTTTTTTTTTTTTTTTTTTTTTTTTTTTTTTTTTTTTTTTTTTTTTTTTTTTTTTTTTTTTTTTTTTTTTTTTTTTTTTTTTTTTTTTTTTTTTTTTTTTTTTTTTTTTTTTTTTTTTTTTTTTTTTTTTTTTTTTTTTTTTTTTTTTTTTTTTTTTTTTTTTTTTTTTTTTTTTTTTTTTTTTTTTTTTTTTTTTTTTTTTTTTTTTTTTTTTTTTTTTTTTTTTTTTTTTTTTTTTTTTTTTTTTTTTTTTTTTTTTTTTTTTTTTTTTTTTTTTTTTTTTTTTTTTTTTTTTTTTTTTTTTTTTTTTTTTTTTTTTTTTTTTTTTTTTTTTTTTTTTTTTTTTTTTTTTTTTTTTTTTTTTTTTTTTTTTTTTTTTTTTTTTTTTTTTTTTTTTTTTTTTTTTTTTTTTTTTTTTTTTTTTTTTTTTTTTTTTTTTTTTTTTTTTTTTTTTTTTTTTTTTTTTTTTTTTTTTTTTTTTTTTTTTTTTTTTTTTTTTTTTTTTTTTTTTTTTTTTTTTTTTTTTTTTTTTTTTTTTTTTTTTTTTTTTTTTTTTTTTTTTTTTTTTTTTTTTTTTTTTTTTTTTTTTTTTTTTTTTTTTTTTTTTTTTTTTTTTTTTTTTTTTTTTTTTTTTTTTTTTTTTTTTTTTTTTTTTTTTTTTTTTTTTTTTTTTTTTTTTTTTTTTTTTTTTTTTTTTTTTTTTTTTTTTTTTTTTTTTTTTTTTTTTTTTTTTTTTTTTTTTTTTTTTTTTTTTTTTTTTTTTTTTTTTTTTTTTTTTTTTTTTTTTTTTTTTTTTTTTTTTTTTTTTTTTTTTTTTTTTTTTTTTTTTTTTTTTTTTTTTTTTTTTTTTTTTTTTTTTTTTTTTTTTTTTTTTTTTTTTTTTTTTTTTTTTTTTTTTTTTTTTTTTTTTTTTTTTTTTTTTTTTTTTTTTTTTTTTTTTTTTTTTTTTTTTTTTTTTTTTTTTTTTTTTTTTTTTTTTTTTTTTTTTTTTTTTTTTTTTTTTTTTTTTTTTTTTTTTTTTTTTTTTTTTTTTTTTTTTTTTTTTTTTTTTTTTTTTTTTTTTTTTTTTTTTTTTTTTTTTTTTTTTTTTTTTTTTTTTTTTTTTTTTTTTTTTTTTTTTTTTTTTTTTTTTTTTTTTTTTTTTTTTTTTTTTTTTTTTTTTTTTTTTTTTTTTTTTTTTTTTTTTTTTTTTTTTTTTTTTTTTTTTTTTTTTTTTTTTTTTTTTTTTTTTTTTTTTTTTTTTTTACCCTATATTCATTCATACATGCACAACGTTTATATCAATACCTTTCCAAAATGTCACAAACAATTCCTTAACCATCAGCACATTTCCTGCATTGTGGAAAACAAACAGTTATTCCATTGCATGGAGTCCCAAGTCCTTCCTCTAATAACCAGCTTTGACCATATTAATTTTCTGTTCTTTTCTCTAATATACAAAGAAAGTGATGCATATGGAGCTTATATAATATCTGAAATCCATCATGTATTTTTTGTAAACCAATATAGTTTCTTCAAATGGCATGCTACTACCATTACCTTCTGTCCTTCTTGGATAGTGTTTCTAATAACATGAATGAAGGCACACTGACAGAAGTTATATTCATAGACTTGGGAGGTATTCTACTCTGTTTCACATATAAAACTATTACAACTACTTAAGTTTGGAATAACTAGGAAAACCCTCCAAGTAGGTTTCTTAAAGGTAGAACCATTAATGTAGTGTTTAAATCCTTCTTCTCCCTGTACCTTTACCCACAGTTGAAGTTCAAAGATTGATAGCAGGTTCTCCTGTATGTTCTATGTTCATCAATAATATTTCTGATATATTTTCTCCTTCTTGTACTCTGACAGCCTAGTCTTCTGACCAACTAACAACCCATATAGAAACATCACAAATGAACTCTGGTTTACTTGGGCCACCTACTAACTAGTTAAGATTCTTAGGCCTATCAACCAAACCAAAACTAATTTTATTGTACTAATATAAACAAAAAAGCTGTTTCGACAAACATCTTCTCACCATCTGATGTTTTTTTCATCTGTTCCTTATCTGATGGGTCTTGAATCTGGCCTTGGATCTGCCCTTGATCACTCGATAGTCTTTAGGCTCTGTAGCTTGAGCTCCTCCCATTATTCACAATCCCCTGTCTACTTCTAACTTACCTCAGATCTTGTTTGCCATTTCAGGAATAAGATGTGATCACTGTTAGCTCAAGCAGGGAAACATAAATAAGTGCAGTTTTTTCTAATTTTCTGTTTTTCTCTTTTTTTGTAGGATGGCCATCCCTCCCCTATATCAGAATATATATATATATATATATATATATATATATATATATATATATATATATATATATATATATATATATAAATATATAAAATCTTGTTTTTTTCTCTTTGGTTTTAGTGTTTAGGCCTTAAGCCTCTGCATTTGTTTTGGTTACCCCTGTGGTAAATCTCAGTTTTACTTTTGTTGGTATTTAGTGTCCTTTACCTATTATTAGGAATTGATACTTAGCATTGTTGGTATTTCCTTAACTTTTCTTTCTTATTTCTACAATGGCAGAAAAAACTACTGGTTTTAAGAAATGCTCCACTTGCGGACATAAGATTCTGAACTCACACATTCATTCTCAATGTGTTATTTACCTGGGACCTGACCATCTTAATGTCTCTTATGATATTTGTTCCATCTTCAGTAACAGGCCTTAGGTCAAGAGGAAGAATAAGTTAATCCTCAGAGGTCTTCTTCTATCTTCTACTTCATCTGCCTTTGGAAACCTTCTGGAGAAGCAGCAGAAAAACCTAAAGACTCAAGGAAGTGCTCCTCCAATTGCGGTCTTCCCTCAACTTACTCAGGCTTGGTTCCACCTGAGAAAGTCGCTAAGATGCTGGATCTGACCACCTCCAAGGGTTTGACTCTGATGAAAGCTAAACCTTCAGCTACATCCTCCCATTCATATCCAGCTAAGTTCAGGTCTAAATCACCTAGATTTTCACTGGAACCAGTCTCTTTGAGGCTTCATTCCCCCTTCCTTCAAGAGCTCCCTCAAAGAGCTTCCTGTCCCCCATCAAACTTGTCTTCTCTCCAGTCATCCAGGAGTTTATCAGAAGCAGATGTGGATATGATGAGAAATTTTTTTCAGAACTCAGATTCAGTTGGTTCTATAATCGTCTCCATCCCTCATCAGACATGTGAGCCTTTCCACCACACAACTGCAAGCCTTAACTCCTACTCTCAGCCATCTGATGGTTTCAGCCACCCTACAATCCTTATCTAATGTTTCCATGAGATTGATCTCTCATGTTTGGACTCTCCACAAGAGTCATTAAATGAAGACATTGACTTTGATGAAGGGGGAGGGTCTTCCAGATCACCCCTTGAGGACATTTCATTTGGACAGATACTTGAACGTTTGAAACAGAAAGGAGGATGGTTTTCGGTCCTCCTTCCCAAGAGGAGTCAGTGTCCCTTGATGTTTTTCAGACCAGCTCAGCTATGACTTGGTAGTCCCATTGGTTAATGAGATGGTAGACCTCATCCCCTGGTGGGCTTGGAAGGATCCGGATGTCATGGAGCCCATCCATAAACACCTAGACAAGTATGTTGTTGCACCAAAAGATAGGGCTTATTGGAGCAAAGGTCCCTCTGTAGATGCTGTGGTGGTTGCAGCAGCCACTAGGAAAGAACTAGTGGAACAGAGCTCTACTGCTTATCCTCCTTATAGGGAATCTAGGGCACTAGACAGATTTGGGAAGTGTGTCTACATGTCAGTGATCTTTGCCTTCAGGTCTTTGAATTATTTGGCACATGTTAAGAGATTTCAGAGGAAATTGATCAAAGAGTTCTCCAATACCCTCTCTGGGTCCATGTCTGCAGAGGATAAGAAAACAGTTTCTTTGTAGCTGGCCACCTTCCAGTCCTTATCCAATGCTTCCATGAAATTCATCTTTCATGCCTCAGAAGGACCTGCTAGAGTGCTGGGTTCAGGTGTAACCATTTGAAGGCATGCCTGGATGTCCTTCTGTGACTTTGTAGAGCCATTCAAGTCTTCATTCATCAATGCCCTTTGATGGATCCACCTTATTTGGTCCTAAGGTAAAGGATACTCTCTACAGGAGTGAGCAAGCTGGGAAGGCTCTTTCTGCCTTGGAAATCCTTTTTACTATTCATTAGAGGACTTTTTCCCATAACCAGAGAGGTGGCAGAAAGTTGTGACTCAGAAAGTTGCAAGGGTCTGCCCAAGACTCCTATGGAGAAAGATCTCTTTGCTGCATGGGGGGGGGGGGGGGGTTCTAATAGGAGATGCTATCTTCACAGCAGATGTGGTCCACAACACCAGGACTTTAGATGTTCTGTCTTGGAGAAGACCTATCAGTGTCCCTGAAAGGTTACCTAACTGCTGCACTCTGGAGGCAGTTGGAGGACTCCTATACCTGCACTCAAAAACCTGGATAGCCATTACCAAAGATTCTTGGGTTCAGAATATTACATCTAGAGATTGTTATACCATTTTCCCATTTTAATACAAAATACAGGAGAAGAATTCCTGAAATATAAAAGCTGCTAGAAAAAAAGTCATTCAATTGGTCCCACCAAACCAGCAAGGAACCAGAACTTACTCAAAATTATTTTTATTGCCAAAAAGACCAGAGACCTAAGACCAATTTTACATCTCAGTAATCTAAATCAGTTTTTGAAACACTGAAAGTTCCAGATGGTCATGGTTCAGTCCATCCTGCCTCTTTTAAGGAAGAATGCCTTACTGTAATGCCTTCCCTGGTAAAGTTAGACCACAAAACGGTCCCCTTTGAAGTAAAAATAAAACCTGGACTCCCAGCTAAACCTGGAATAGCCAGGACCTATTCTAAGACTAACCTTCTGCAATTAAGTGAGAACCTGGCAAAATATCAAGACCCCATAAACCCCGAGAACACTTATGCCTATGCAGAACTGTTCACAGAAACCCTGTACAGACATGTCAGTAGTTGCATAGAGGCAGTTGCACCCACCAGGAAGAAGTACAGACTTCTTCTTTCAGCTTTTCCCGGTTAGGGGTCGCCACAGTGGATCACCTGTCTGCTCATGATTGGCAGTGGAGTTTTACAGTGTTGAGTTGCCAGCCCGACGCTCAACCTTCCATGGAAGGCACACACACACAGTCACGCCTAGGGCCAATTTAGAGTATCCAATCCACTTATAGCATGTCTTTGGGATGAAACCGGAGCACCCCGATGAAACCCACGTGACCACAGGGAGGACATTCAGACTCCGCACAGAAGGCACCCCAGCCAAGGATCGAACCGGAGAACCTCTTGCTGTGAGGCGGCAACACTAACCGCTGCACCACCGTGGCCGCCCACCAGGAAGAAGTACAAAATTAACTCAAAAAACAAGCCACCCTGGTGGAATCAAAAATCAATTGGCTGTATAACAGGAGGAAGAAAATCGTTTCAAAAATTAGGAGGTGCAGCACCCAGCAGGATAAAAGCACTCTCATCAAACTAATCAAACAACTCAGAGGACAGATAAAGTCTACCAAAGCCAAATTTGAGGTAAGTTTGGCCTCCCACTCCAAGGAAAACCTGTGATGCCCCTGCAGTGGCCAGTAATCAAGAAGCCTCAATCCTCACAACTGGCAACAGTGGGGGATGTACACACTGGGAGGATGATAAGCACATACACAATAAAGTGCATTTTCCCTTAAGAGCAGACAGAGATGACAGTCAGTCTAGGACTGGCTTCTGCCTCTTTCTCCAGATCCCCAGTAAGACTCTCCACTGGCACAGCTATAGAGTCGAGTCCTTAGCCAGGGTTCCAAGCCAAGTCCTCCAACACTCTCTCTGTCCAACCAGTGCTTTGTGTCCCTGCCCAAGTAGCACGTGCACAAACACACACACACACACACACACACACACACACACACACACACACACACACACACACACACCTGGGGAAGACTGTCACATGTTTACTAGCTATGCCCCCTTCTGCCCAGACTATAAGGTAGTTATCACTGCCACCAGAATCTGTACTTGTCAGCTACTATAAAGCCCTTACAAAGGGTGTCCAGTCCTGCTGTGTACTCCATTCCCTGTCTTGAGAGCCCATCTGCCTTGGCATTGCTGAACCCAGTACAGTGCTGCATTGTCCCATCATATGCCTGCAACCCTAGGCTCCACCATAATAATTTGTGATTTGGCTGGCTGGCTCCTTGCAGCCATGAATCCCCCTCAGACTCCTCCTGCCTTGTACTGCAAATACTTAGCACATGGGCCTCCCTGTCATGGTAAGGTTTCATCATGTTAACATGGTACAGTTTATGCCTCTGCGTCCTGCCTAGCAGTTCTACCATGTAGTTAACATCACTGACCTTCCTTACCACTTTGTAAGGCCCCTTCCAAGCTGCCTGCAGCTTGTGTGTCTGACAGGAATGAGAACCATGACCTGCTGCCCTACACCATACTCTCTAGCTTGAGCATTACTGTCATATCAGACCTTTTTCTGCTGTTGGGCTTCTGCCAGTTTCTCCTAGACCAAGCCCATGGGTTCCCCATGCCTTGTCCTGAGGTTTAGGACATATACCACAAGAGACTCCTTGTGGGTGTCACACTCATCCACCCACTCATCTAGAATCAGATCCAGAGGTCCCCTCAACCTATGCCCATACAGCAACTAAAAGGGTGAAAAATCTGTGGATTCCTGGAAACCTCTCTGTAAGTAAACAACAGATGGGGCAAATATTTGTCCCAGCCCTTCTTAAATTGGTCTGCATATGCCCATAGCATTGTCTTGAGTGTAGAGTTTAACCTCTCAACAAGACCACTAGTCGGGGGATGGTAGGGAGTGGTCTTTAGGTGCTTCACCCCGCAGTACTTCCATAGACAAGCCAGCAGGTCTGACATGACATTGGCAACTCTGTCAGTTAGTATTTCTTTTGGGAAACCTACCCTGCTGAAAATCTCTAACAAAACATTTGCCAGCTTTTCTGCCTCAATGGAGGATAGAGCCACTGCTTCAGGGTATCTGGTAGCATAATCTACTACCACTAGGATATACTTTTTCCCTGTGGAACTTGAGGTACTCAGAGGCCCCACAATATACATAGCTACCATCTGAAATGGCTTCTTAGTCACAAGCAAAAGCATCAAAGGAGCTTCCATCTTGTCTCTTGCCTTGCCTACCTTTTGGCACTGCTCACAGGTCTTGCAATACCCTGCTACATCTCTAGAAATCACAAGCCAGTAAATGTTCTGCATAATATGTCTCTTTGTACATTTTATGCCCATATGACCTGTAAAGGTAATATCATGGGCTATGGCTAGAAGTGACAGATGGTAGGCTCTGGACACTACCAACTGCTGTATTCTCTAACCCTCTAGCCCTCCCTCAGGGGTCCACTCGCTATACAGTAACCCTTTATCCCAGTATACAGATTCCCCCCTCCCTTGAGAATTAGGTGCCTCCTTAGCTACCTCCCTCAGGCCTTGTAATGTAGGGTCTGAGAGCTGAGCCTGCCTCAACTCTCTCTCTTTGTAACCCTTCTCAGCTCCCTTTCCACAGGAAGTCTGGTATTCTCTGACAGCAGTGCCTCACTGCCAGCCTGGTAACTACTACTCACTTCTGCCCTTGCAGTCACTGTGCCCAAGGGAACATCAGTACCCACCAGCAGCTGTGGCACACCTTCAGTCTCACTGTTACAGGGTAGCTCCATCTCTGAAGTAACCACCTCACCAGTCCTGGCTGCAAGTGTGCAGTGTCTGGATCTCCCCCAGGCTACCAGCCCCACATGCTTATCTCCAAGCCTGACTGCATGTAACTGCATGCACACAGGGTACTGCACTATCAAAATCATTCCCTGTCAGGACATCAGCAGGGATATCCTCAAACACACCTACTTGCTGGCTTTCATTTCCACCCTCCCAGTCAAGGTGAACCCTAGCCAAAGGTATTTGGAATGGTCTCCCTCCTAAAGATCTGACTGAAGTAGACTGCTCAAGCAAGTAGTGCTCCTCTTTAATCTTTGCTTCACAATGGTTAGGTCAGAGGCTGTGCCTGTTTTAGCAGTGGCCTCTTTCCCATCCACTAAGATAGGATATAACCTCTTGTGGTAGTTTGGTACCCTTGTTGTCTTGAGACAACTTACTGCTGGCACTTTGTCATTCTCACTTACTGGCTTTCCCACCTTGCCTCCATGGACATCTATATGGTATATCATGGCCCCACTGGTTGCACGTAAAACATTTAACCCTTGGTCCTGGACATGTAACTAGACTAGTGGCTTCCCCTGCTACTGGTGGACTCTGTTGGGGCAGTCTGGGCTGCCCACCACAGGTTTTCTTAGACCCATGAGCAACACTGGTTGTCCCTTTCCTGTGAAGTGATGCCCTGCTTGCTAGGTATAGGTCTCCCTTCTTCCCCAACTCATCTGCAGTACTGCACTGTCTATCAGCTAACCAGATTCTCATGTCCTCAGACAAAGGGCTAAGGGCTTGTTCCCTCACCAAAAAGGCCTGCCAGTCCTTCAGAAGTGGTGACCTGGCATTCACTTACCCACCTATGAAAATAAGTGCTTAGTTCAGCAGTATATTCAGACACATTTTAATCTGCCTTGCATCTATGCTCACACAACCTTTTTCAATAAGTTTCAGGTGTTAACTTAAAGCATTCTAAAAGACAGTTTTTTTTACAATATTATAATTTAATCAATCAGTATCAGACAATTTAGAAATAGCAGTTACAGCTTTACCATGGAGTAAGGGGGCAAGGAACCATACCCAGAGCCCTTGGTCAACATTATACTGTTTACATACCCTTTCAAACATATGAATGAAACTATCAAAATTATCCCCCCTATGTAAATTGTGGAAGAAATTTACTGATTTTTGTTGCTTCTGGGTTTCAGTTACTCCCTTCTTCATTACCTCCATGACTCTGGTGAAGAGTCAGCATCTCCTTTTCATGTTGCCTCTGCCTCTCCTTCTCCTCAGTCTCTAGAAGTCACAGTTTCTCATTTTCCTCAGCCTCTAGATGTCTCAGTCTCTCTGCTGCTTATATTTCCAAAAGCTTGCCCTCCAGCTCAAGTCTCTTTAACTCCAGATGGATTTTTAAGTCCTCTGTGGAAAGGTTGAGCTGTCCATTTTCTGAGAGTTGTAAATCTCCTGGTTGTCCTCCTGATCACTGGTCTGTGATGCAGCTGTTCTCAAAGCTACAGTCATTTCTGCCTTAGTCAGGTTGGCATGCACCAGTCCTTTAGCTTGGCACATCTCACCCAACTGGCTCTTTGTCAGCTTGACATACTACTCTGCTGACATGCCTGCCTGCTCTTCCTGACTAGCTAAGCTACGAAAAAAATAAAACAATTGTGATGTGAAATTCTGAATGTTCACTGCTTGGCTGATTGAAAGTCCAAACACCTTCAGGGACCATTGTACACAGGCTACAGGAATTTAATATCCGCACCACTACAAGACAATTAATATGTGATTGGGCTATCCCACCACTCTCAACCAAGTAATATGTGATGTGGATATCGCACCACTGTCCACCAATTGATATGTGATGCCCCAACACGGCCCAGTAATCAAGGAGCCTCAATCCTCATCACTGGCAACAATGGGGGATATACACAAGGGGAGGATGACAAGTATACACACAGTAAAGTACAATTTCCCTTATGAGCATACAGAGACCACAGTCAGTCTGGGGTTGGTTTCTGCCTCTTTCCCCGTTTCCTCAGTAAGACTCTCCAGTGGCACAGCTATAGAGTTGATTCCTTAGCCAGGGTTTGAAAGCAAGTCCTCCAACACTCTCTCTGTCCAACCAGTGCTTCATGTCCCTGTCCAACTAGCTGACACACACACACACTGTGAGATTTGTTACACACACACACACACACACACACACACACACACACACACACACACACACACACACACACACACACACACACATACACACACACACACACACACACACACACTTGGGGAAGGCTGGCACAGGTTTGCTAGCTATGCCACTTTCTGCTCAGACTATAAGGCAGTTGTCACAGCCACCAGAACCCCTACTTATCAGCTACTATAAAGCCCTTACAAAGGGTGTCCAATCCTACTGTGTAATGTTACTATTAATCCAAATGGTAGTCTGACCAAGACTTGCAAGGCTATTTAGGAGTGGCCTGTACAGTGTCACCAAATACATATGCAAGTACTCTAAGAGCTTAAATATGTCTCACAAATATCAGCCACAAAGATAGGTTTAAATATATTTAATAATAAATAATAAAAGAACAAGACAACACTTAGTAACTCAACACAGTAACTTCACAGTTCAAAATCACAGGAAATATTTAAAAACAACATTGCAGGACAGTCTTAAATAAATACAGAAAACACCTAAACTAATCTTTACTGTATTCCTAACTATATCTAAAAGAGTTACTATGCCCTAAAAAACATACTTACAGAGCAAGGCAAGCACAGATGGTGATGATGAGTGGATGTTCTTGCAAGGTTCAAGACAAAATGCAAAATGCACAGTCTCTCTCTGAGAGAGTTCTTAAATTAATATCAAATATTACTGCTGGGTTAGCTTGGATGACATCACTTTTTGGCACCTGACTTAAGTTCCCAAGCTAAACCCCTGCTGTAACATTTGACATCTCCTTGTGAAAAATACATAGCCTTCAGATGTTTGCAGTTGCTAGAAGACATAAAACAATAAAACACTTACAAAACAATGCAGAAGGCACCCTAGTTCTAGACATCCTGTCACCTTGGCGCATTGAAACTAACTTTTATAGCTCAATCGTAAAACAATTTAATTTCAACTTATTTTTTGAAGTTTTGCAAGTTAACTTTGTATGTTCAAGTTTCTACTATTAAAACATACATTTGCACAGGTATATAGTGTTTATGCTTTTCTGTTCTAAGTCAGTAGTGCATGCTGTGGTTACATTTTAGCTCAGTACATAGCATACAGTTCTGTATAAATCATATCAATATTCACAAATGACATAGAATTATGTACAAAATTCCAGATAGCTGGGCTGGCAATATTTCCCTATATCACATAACCACACAGTATTCTTTAGCTATGTCCACAACCTCAAAGGCAACACACAATTGTGTGCAGAGCTCATTGTAAATGAAACCACCTATACTGAGCCAGAAGATATAGCAAACATGGCTGATAAATTTAGCTTCAACTTTACCCCTCTCTCCC
Organism: Protopterus annectens; assembly: GCF_019279795.1. Taxonomy (NCBI): domain Eukaryota; kingdom Metazoa; phylum Chordata; order Ceratodontiformes; family Protopteridae; genus Protopterus; species Protopterus annectens. Next base: position 426,015,595 of record NC_056725.1, read on the forward strand.
CATCAACCTTCCCTGAGGAAATATCATTAAATATATCTCTCCCTACTATCACTAGGGAACAGGTCCTTAATGATCTCTGTAAGACCAAACACTACATCAATGGGCCCAGACAATATCCCAGGAAGCCTTCTAAATAGCATGAAACATGACCTATCAGGGCCTCTGGAATTACTATTTAACTGTAGCCTCCAAACAGGCTTCATGCCTCATGAATGGAGAAAGGCAACAGTCATTCCTCTGCACAAAGGTGGGCCATCTACAGACCCTGAAAACTACAGACCCATAAGTCTCACTAGTCTTATATTTAAAGCCATGGAAAGTATTATCATGAAGATGATCAATAGACATATAGTAAATCTCCAGACACTGGAACTGACCCAGTTTGGTTTCATTAAGGGCAGATCATGCCTACTCAACCTGGTGGACTTCTTTGAGAAGGTCACCAAAGCAATGGATAAGAGCAAAATTGTTCACACTGCCTACCTTGACCTGGCGAAAGCATTTGACACAATACCCCACTCAGGCATTGTTGACAAACTCAAGAGGTTAGGTACAAACCCGTATGTCACCCACGGATAGTCAACTGGCTCACAGACAGGACCCAGGAAGTTAGAAATGGGGAGTCCACCTCTATAAAGAGGCCAGTCACAACTGGAGCCCCTCAGGGATCAGTCCTTGGACCACTCCTTTTTGGCATTTACTTCTCAAAAGTCAAGGCCAATGTCAGTGGTCACTGGCTGACTAAATTTGCAGGTGATTTCAAATTAGGAACTGTCATTGAATCTCACACTGACACAAATGTTCTCCAGGAGGGGCTGACACAGACAAACAACTGGTGTCAGAGCCATGGACTAAAACTAAATACGAAGAAATGCATAATAGCATCCTTTGGGAAGTCATCCATACCTAATAACTATCATATTGACAACACGCCCCTCAGAGTTGACCCAGTAGTCAGGGACTTAAGGACATGAATAGATAGTAATATAGCCTTTGATCATCACGTGTCTACAGTGGTGATGAAATCATTCTATGTTGTGCAAAATAAAAACAAAGGTATGGCACCTAAGTCCAAGGAAGTCATTGTTCCACTGTATTTGGCATTCATCAGAAGTATCATTGAGTACAATGCTTCCTTTGTTATGTACCTAACCAGGCATATCCAACAACTGGAATGTCCACAGAGATTACTCACTAAAAGAATACAGGTTGTAAGTAATATGTCCTATGTAGATTGCCTCAAGGCCCTATCCCTGTATTCTGTCTCCTACAGGCTTTTGAGAGGAGATCTATACCTGGCCTACAGTGCATTGTTAGACCCCACTGTGATGGACCTCCTGTGTATCCAGAAAACAAACAGCATCAGAATTACTCATTCTAAAGACTTAAACCTTGCCTGTGATGCAAATAGGACCCGCTGGAGAGATAGGTATGTATCTCAGAGACTACTCCATCTATGGAACAGTCTCCCCCCATCCATGTGAATTAGATTTTCTCCCTAACCCAATTCAAATGCAACTTGGACAGTTGGATGGGAAACCAGAAATTCATCCTGGTTTGGCATCTATGTCTCAAATGGACACAGGTAACCTGTAAATGGTTCATCTCCCAGGCCCATGCTTACACTTGTCATGGGTATCAGAACTTCTCAAAGATTTGGGATGGATGGCTAGTCTTAAAAAGGCATTTGTGGTCATTAGCCTAGTAAACACCTATGAACCTATGATTGAATGTGTTCTGCAGATCTTCAGGATGCATACTATCATATCAAAATACACAATGCTCCAGGAGATATCTGCCCTTCTGGCTGGGAGACAGTCACTAGCAGTTCAGATCACTGCCATTTGGTCTCACTACAGCCCCCAGGGTGTTCACCAAGTGTATTGGCAGTGGTTGCAGCTTACCTAAGACTGCAAGGATTCTGGGTGTTTCCATATCAAGACGACTAGCTCCTGACTGCTCCCACCAAGCCTCTACTACTTCAAGCCAGGGATCACTTGGTCCATCTCTGTTCCCAGGTGGGTATTACTATAAACCTCTCCAAGTCTCAGGTTTACCCAGGACAAACTCTGGAGTTCATTGGTGCCCATCTGGATACCAAGTCACAAGTTGCAAGCCTACTTCAAACAAGAATGGAGACCTTAAGGGAGCAGGCATTATATATCCTCACTTTTCATTCAGCTCCACCCAAGTTAGTTCTCTTACTACTAGGTTCAATGGCAGCATCCACAGTACTAGTTCCCTTGGCATGCTTCTATGTGAGAGTTCAATAGTGGACTCTAGCAATATAGTGGTCAATAAGACATCAGGCAGTGACAACTACAATTTGCATCACAAGTGTTTGCAGATCACACATAGCATGGTGGACTCATGCAGAGGAAGTTTCCCAGAGCTGTCCTTTCATTCTTCCCTCTCCCAAGGCCACAGTGACTATGGATGCCTCCCAACTGGGGTAGGTGGGACATTACTTGAGAATGACAATCCAAGGCATGTGGTCTCAGACAGAGGCCAGTCTTCACATCAATGTCCAAGAAATGAGAGCAGTCCTATATGTGTTGCAGGGATTTCCAGATGTTCTCCCTTTACAGATGGTTACAATTCAGATGGACAACATGTCACTAGTTTGCAACATAAACAAACAAGGGGAAACCAGATCTTACTCACATTGCAGGAAGGCAATGAGCGTTTGGCTTTCTCTTGGCAATGCATATTCTGGGAAAAAACAATGTGCTAGTAGACAAATTGAGCAGGTCCATCTTATTCCCTCATCAGTGGTTTCTCAAACAGTCAGTGGGGGACATGATATTTCACTGATGGGGTCAACCATGTTGCAACCTGTTTGCCTCTCCCCTCAATGCCAAGTGCAACAGGTAGTTTGACCTGATACCCCCAGAGGGAGAGTCTCCAAGGGTGTCACTGAGAGATTCTCTAGTCCACGACTGGACCTCTGGTCTATTATATGCCTTTCCTCCCACTCCTGTCATCCCCAAATTTATTCAGAAAGTGTTCCAGTGTTAGAGCAAGGTGATCCTCATTGCCTCATTCTGGCCTCACCAAGTATGGTTCTCCTTCCCAGGGTCTTACCTACTTCACCCTCCATGGGTGCTGGATCCTGTCTCACCCATCTGGGCTGCCTCACCCAGACATTCTATCTCTCAAATTGACCACATTGTTTCTTCACTTCCAGTGATGGCTAGAAGTTGCAGGGTTTCCTCCCCTGCTTGACATTCTAATATCACCCAAAAAGCCTGTACCAGAAAACTTTATAAAAGCAAATTGAAAAGATTACCTAGTTGAGGCCATCAGATATACTTAGACCCCTTTTCTGCACCATTTCCAGCTATTCTTGATTTCCTAGCCTCCAGTTTCAAAGATGGAGCTAGTTATTTGACTGTCAATGTACAACTGGCTGACATCTCACATTTTCACCTGGGTATAGATAATTCACCCTTAGCTTCCTTAAAACTGTGCAAAACCTTCCTTAAGGGTGCCTTGCTGCTTCAGCCTCCAATTCAGGATCCTGTACCTCTGTGGGACCTTACACTAATTCTTCAGGCCCTTACACCCCCCCCCCCCTTGAACCCTCAGCAAGGACAGAGTTGAAATTTTTGTCCTGAAAAACTCTTTTTCTAGTTGCCATTATCTCAGCTAGATGTATCTGAACTCCAAGCATGCTCTTCTCAGTCACCCTGCCTGATGTTTCACAAGGACAGGGTTTCAAGTTTGGACTAATTCCACATTTATACCTAAAATGGAGTCAGAAGCTAACCTCAACCAGTTAGTTAATCTACCAGTCTTCTTTCCCAAATTTTCCAGCAAGGGAGACTACATGCTTCATTTACTTATTGTTCATAGACAGCTCAGATTTTACATTTGCAGCATTAAAGATCTAAGAAAATCAGAACAGCCATTTGTATTCTTTTCCCAAGCCAAATTGGGCATAGCAGTGACAAAAGTGACTCTAGCTAGATGGCTTACTGAGTGCATTACCTTTATTTACAGGAGCAGAGGTCTAGCATTACCCAAACATCCTAAAGCACACTCCACCAGGTCTATGGCTACATTATCTGTTTTTTGGTCTAAAGCATCTATTGATGACATTTGTGCAGCTGCTACTTGGTGCAGTGCTCATACCTTTATAGAGAATTACAAATTGAATATATCATCAAGAAATAGGGCAGCTTTTGGCTCCACAGTACTCCAGAATATCCTTCCTTGAGGATCACCCAAGATTACTCTAGCTGGGGACTCCCATCAGTTGAAGAACAGATGAAAAAGACACTACCAGATATTATAGTTTTGTAATCAACATAACACTGCATCATACCTCTCAACCTCTTACAGCATGACATCTGGACAAAGCCTTAAATAAAAGTAGGACAAAGGCCAAAAAATAGGGGACCATTTTCATATATTGTTCTTACAAACTTAGAAAGTTGATAGAATAACAGGTTTTTGAATTAGCATGAATTTTCTGAAGGATATGAAGTCTGAAACTCAAATGCCAGTCATTGTTTTCTAACTTCAAACTTTAATAATTTGCCACTAATTTGCCAGAAAACCACAATTTTATGAACAATGGAACAAAAATATGAGGCAAAAATCTGGACATTCTGCAAAAATTTGTACAGTTGAGAGGCATGCTCTGCATCTGTGTTATCTTTTTTTGTCTTGAGGGATATTACTTTTTATTCTTTTCACTGTGTAGGCTCCAGAGTCCTCTTTCTCTGTTCTACTTCTGTTTCACACCTTCCTGTTTTACACACACACACAAACACACACACACACACATATATATATATATATATATATATATATATATATATATATATATATATATAAATATATATAGTATATATGTAAATATACACACACACACACACACACACACACACACACACACACACACACACACACACACACACACACACATCTATATATATATATATATATATATACAGATTCACTTCATAATTTCAAAATACTGAAATCTCGAATTTCAGTATCTCGAGACCATGAAGCCGAAAATCCATAAACCCGAAACCCCAGATGTGCAAAATTTAAAACTGCGACTTCTATACAAGACATACTGCACACACAGACACAAACATACACCTCCCTACACATACACAAACACAAACACCTACCCACCATACAAGCAGGTGCCAAGCCCCAATGCACCCCCATGTGGGGGGCTGCACCTCCCACACCCCCCTACTTAAATATACTAACTCTAAGGTCGCACTACACAGACAAACACAAAAAAACACCACTACACAAGCTACATTCCCCTCGCACACACACACATCACACTAACAAAACACACGGACGCACTCTAAAGCCCCTACCCAAAACCCGTAAAACACAAATACTTGCCTTCATCTCCAACCATCCACTCACACACCGCAACACCAGAACTGCTAATTCAAAATCTCCGAACTTCGGGATTTTGAATTTTGCGCTTCTGGGGTTTCGGTATTCTGCACTTTTGCCTTTCTGGTCTAGGGCTACTGAAATTCCGGATTTCAGTAGTTCAAGATTCTGAAGGGAACTCATATATATATATATATATATATATATATATATATATATATATATATATATATATATATATATTTATTTCACCTTACCACTATATGATACTTCAAAAATGCTCACAAGCTACAATAATGCTTAAATAATACCTATTGATTTATCATCTCTTCTTCTCAACTAGATGTATTTCTTCTACAAGAGCCAGTGTGCTTTCTATATATTTGTGTATATGCCTATTATCTGTTTATTTCAACCTCTGTCAACTCCTTGCAGTAAAAAAAAAAATCCAGACCAGAATCTCACCTCAGATCACCTAGGCCATCAGCAGTTTGATAATCATTGCTGCAAACCTTTCTGCCCCCCTCTTCTGTTCTTCCCATACTTTTTCAGTGTCAAACCCAAAACTGTGGAATTCCTTATATCACATATCACAAGCAGTCCTTCCTTCCCTCCCTAGCCTTCAAAAAGTGCACAAATCTCACCTTATTAACCTAGCAACTTGTTCATCTGTAAACAGTCAACCTTAACTTCACTAAATAGTAGAGCTACTAATTCATATCACAGCTACAACCACAGTTAAGTAGTTGTACACCTCTGCTGATGCTGGAGTCTGTAGCTGGTGATTACTTTAATAAATTCCATGTTCTAGCTCTCTCTTTTCAGATATACATATATGTATATGTGAACACACACTCATCCTTACCTTAAGATGCCAATTTGTTTACACCTTTCACACTGATCCTTGTCTGTAGACATTTATGGTAAGAAGTATAATTGTTAAAGCTCTGTAATTCTCCTACAGTTCTGTTCCTATAATGATCACTGAAGTGTTCTAACAAAATGAATTGTGATAATAAAAATAAAAGAAAAGTGTGATGTTTACAACTTTGTTCTGTTTTCTATTAATAAAACAAAGCTGTGGCTAAAAATGTGGCCCACTCTTTCTACCCAAATATCCAGAAAGCAGTTCTCACACAAACCACATTACCTCATGAGTGCCATGAAATTGGAATGCCAATGGAAATTAAAAAAAAACCAAAAAAACTCTGGAAGCAATTATATCCTAAGCTATTTTGTACAACCTTCTCACTCTTCACTCATCTGTTGGTGGATGTGTACATTGTGACGTAAGTGGTCTCAGTTTACTCATTCAGGGCATTATATGTCTAAAAGCTGGCTACATCCCCTAAGATGAGTAATGTTTATAGATCTTTAATGTACTTCAGAGTGAAATGAATTATGGTAAAATATTTTCTGTCTACTTCATTTGAACATTGTAACTCCATACTGGTTATGGCCTATTACTGAACCTTAAGAAAACAGTATGCGTTTTTAATGAAAATGCTTTGTGTTTTCTTATCCTCTGTATTACAACTATGTGCTACTGTCTTGCACTGCATTATGGGTTCATATATTGTTCATTCTATCATTCCTCTTCATTTACTTTTTTTTTTGTGGGGTTTGTTTGGCAGCTACATAAATATCATTTTACTCACATCATTATCAGGTGTCATACATACGAAAATGAATGAATGACTGGATGGCATACCTCTCACTCTCTTAGGTTCATAGGTGAATACTAGGCTGACTGCCCGGAAGGGCTATTTTAGGCCTAGCCAATAACCCATGTTCAGAATCAAACCCCATACCTTGTGTTTAAGAAGCAAGGAACTTAACCATTATATCAAACACACCTTAGTGCAAGAAATCTTGTCAAAGCCTAAAGTTATGGGGGCACAAATGGCCAAAAATAGGGACATATTTTAAATATTGCTGTTATAAACTTAGAATAACAGGATTTGTGTCAGTATACATTTTCTGAAGGATATGAAGTCGTAAACTCAAATGTATGTCATTATTTAGTGACTTTAGTATTTAGTGATTTGCTAGAAAACACACATTTTATGAGGAACAGACCAAAAACATGAGGCAAAAATCTGGACAGTTGAAAGGTATACTGGATAGACAATTGATCAGAAACATTTCGTCTTACATGTTACCTGTCTCACATATCTCAATAACAACTTTGTTATCTTAGCCCATCTTCTTCACCACTGTCCCAGTTCTCTTTCCAAATACCTGCTTTGGTGATCCCTCCCTCCCTGTCTACTGTCTGATTTGTCCTGGTGCCCCTAATGTATCACTATGTGAAGGCAGAAAGGAGGTTGTGAAACTATTCACACCTGCTTCATTTTCTTCTTTGTTTCCCGTCACTTTGCTTACTGTTATACTCTCCTTAATTAATATCACACACTCGGTACCTATACAACAGTACTGTTCTTTCTAAATAATATTGTCATGCCTAAAAGGCAAAATATTCCTCTGTAAACTATGTCTGTTTTAACTTAGGTCAAGGTGAAGTTTTGTTAAATTATGCTGACATCACTGGAATGCTTGTAACTGCATGAATTATTTTGTAACTTTATGTTCCTTTTGATTCTGTATTGTTGCATGTGATTGACATTTTAAGCAGGTATTTGTTGTCACATCTCATTCTGGAATGCTTGCTGCTCCAGTAATCTTTACAAATTGGCAATCTGCTGCTTAATTTTGTTCCTTTGTTATGGTGCTTTTCTCATTAGGCCTCCTGTGAGAATGGAATTTGGCTCAGAAGGGTACCTGCTAACCAAGGAATAATCAATATATTTAACAAAATGATGCCAACCTCTATGTCCCCATATGCTGTAAGAGAAAATCAGAAAATAAGTCTAGTGCACCTGACTGGTAAATGCAAATGTTTTAAGCAATTAAGTAAAATATAGGCTCAATAATCTTAATTGTAATTAAGTTTTCCACACCGAATTGGAAAATACAAATGTAAGCAATTAGTTAAAATGGAAACTTAAAAATCTTCATTGTACTTACCTTTCTGCACATAACTGGGAAATGAATCTATTGTAAAGAATTAAAATACAAATTTAATAATCATGGTTGTAGCTAAGCTTTCTACGTACCTAAACAGTATTAACAGGATTTTACTGCATAACTATTTTGTTAACATATTGTAATAATACAGGCTAGAATTCATAGAAGGAGTAGCAAGAAATGCAGGATAAAATAGTGCTAGAAGTGGCTATGTTCATGGTGTAGCTGATTAAAAGACACAGATTGCATAAAAGCACAATTGTCAGGACTTTGTGCATATAATGGCATGACAATGAGAAAGCTTGTACAAATAAACAACACAGAATATACAAATTCAGGAGTCTAAGATGATGAACCAGATGCAGAGAAGTATAAAATGGCAGTGGTGCACACCTATCCTCACCCACCCATTTTAAATTGCACATTTTACAGAATATCTGATGGGAACCATGTTACGCACATCAGCAGTAGCTCCTCAGCATGTTCTGGTAGCCATCGTAAGAGACATTGCCGGCAGTGCTGTATGTCAATAACCCCTATGCCAATGAAGACAATACAGAGAGTGACTTACTTAAGAGCATCTGACAGACCACCAGATAATTCATCATTTCAGAGTGGGCAGGGATGCACTATGGGATCTAGTAAAACTGTATCACCCATGAGCAGAATCAAGGAGTAAGCAAGCTATGTTCATTCCTCTGGACATAATGATGTGTGAAATGTTGACTGTCATAGCTGCAGGGACCTACCAGTGCCCTATGGGCTACACTCTATATATATATATTAAAGATTTGTGCATTGTAATTAGTTAACCCATTCCTTGTCATCATGCTGAAGAGCATATCTGATTCCCAAAGATCATGCCAACACCATGCCTGGATTCTATGAGACTGCTCACTTCCATGAGTTGCTGGGAACCAGAGATTTCACCCATGTTGCTATTAAGTTCCACCTAGTTCAGAAATATATAAATGGGAAGAGCTTCTACTCCCTGGACTTCCAGGTGGTCTTTAATGCCTAGAGCATTATTGATAATGTTTTCCATGTACACTCAGTCAGTTCACATTATTCATGCATCTAGATCTATACCATTGGTTTCTGTGAGGAAATTTCCATAAGGCCCCTCTGCAGCCTATACAGAACATCTGCCATGCATACTGGGGGCAGTGCAGGCTGCATATTATGTTTTGACTTGTGCGTTGAAGGTGATATTGGATTATGCCCTTAAACCATGGCTGGTGATCCCCATTTGCAGCCTACAGACAGTAGAGAAACTGATGTACCATTATGGCTTATGCAAAAAACAGAAACATTATGAAACATGCATTTAGACTTCTGAAGATTTAGATTTCAGTGTTTCCAGTTGTCCATTATGGTATAGTCATGACTTATGCAACAAAATATTATTAGTGTGCCATTTCCACTGGTGTAGAGGGCTAAAGCCCTGACTATGACCAGGTGACCTGAGTTCAACTGTCTCATGTGTCTGTGGAGCTGGCTGTGAGGAAGAGGAATGATGAGATGCTGGCTACTTGCCAATTCCAAGGGTTGGGTGTAGAGAAATGCTGGTGGCATGGCCGTCTCATAAGCCCGTGTGAGGATATCAGGACCATGAAAGAGAAGCTATTACTGTAGAAAGTTGTCAGGCAAAGAAGGATGTGCCATAATTTAAGGAGTGAGCATTTGTCTCATGGTGTCATTGCATGTCAAGTTGGTTGACATTGGCCTCTGTATGTCAGTGGAATGTAGGGCTTAAGCAAAGCCCCCATCTTGGGCACAGTATCATAGCCTCAGCTTTTGCATTCCTCTTGCTGATCACAGGGGAAATCATGGTCCAAACAGCTGTAGAGGTCTTCTCTTCTGGAGGGACTGGGCCCTTCCATTGAAGGGGAATGCCAGTTTGCTTCCTAGTGTGGTGACCCCAGGAAGAAAGGAGTGATGGAGAATGCTGGGGATCTGAAATCTCTTTTATAAGTCTCAGACACACAAACAACAACACATTGACCTTCCCTGTACCTGACAGACACCACAGACATCGCAGGGCTGTTGTAGGTCTCTTACCAGCCTATTTCCCCTTCCTTCTTTCTCTTTAATGTTCCATGTCAACTTTTAAAGCAGCTACAATGAATTTTGTTTATATGTGTGAAATCAGCCTTCTGCAAGTGACAAATACACTTTATATTAAGATAACATGGGTCACTTAGCACAGTGGATATGCAGATTATGCCAGATAATGAATTTGAATCTCTTCCTTCTCGTACTGTGCTAACCATACCTAGCAATACAAACTGTGCATGTACTCTTTAACATGAGTGACATATGATGTCTATGAGGAAAAAATTAAGCCAGCAACTGATGAGCCATGAGAGCAAATAATTTAATTAACTTCTTGAAAGTACTGAGACTTCATAAAGCTTAATTCAGACAGACCGGTTTTGGCCTGGATTTAACCTGGCCTTCTTCAGTGTATTATAGAAAAAAGCATACAGAATAAAAGAAGCATTATATAGTGAAACAAAACATATGATTGGCTGACTTAAGACATCACAGTCATTAACCTCATGAATATTCATGATGTATTAGAAAATATTCAACATAAAAAGAATTTATATATTTTTATATATTTCATAAATATTCATTAAGCCCTGGATTAAACAGGGCACCAAGTTTGGTTATCCATTTCTTTTCTTTCATATCAAGTTTGGCATGCCAACCAGATTTCTGACTTCGATCACCAATGAGTTTATCAATAATAATAAAATGAAATTTAGCTGTTGGATGTTTGAGTGTATGTTTATATAGAGCATTTGTGTTCCTTTTACACTTGATGTCACTCAGATGTTCTGACATACGTAATCTGAAAGGCCTGGAAGTTTGACCAATATAAAAAGAATGGCAGCTACAACAAGCCATGTAAATAGCCCAGTCAGTATTACAGTTGGCAAAGAATTGAATATCATATACTATGCTGCTATTTTTACTACTAAATTCCTTGGATTTCAAAATATGTTTACAATTGCCACAATGTCCACAAGGAAAACAGCCAATGAGTTTATCACCCAAAATTGTAGTCTGATACAAATGAGGTAACATAGAATCAGAATGATGTTTGTAGTGATTGAAATGTCCTGCTAGATTCTTTCCTTTTCTGAGTGAAAAGGAACATACATCGGGTAATAACCTGTTAATATTACCATCAGCCTTCAGTATATTCCAATTATCCTTAATAATATTCATAAAGCCATTAGTATTTCTGCCAAATGTGGTAGTGAAGCGTAATATGTTTTTGGGCATAGATTTTTTCTTATAGGTCAATAAATCTTGCCTACGTAGGCCCAAAGCATGATTTTTCGCCATAGTAACATATCCTGAGTTGTAGCCCCTACTGATAAATCTATTGTATAGATCCTGAGAATGTTGTTTGAAACTAACCTCATCCGAGCAGTTGCGTCTCAATCTAATAAACTGTGATTTGGGAATGTTCCTGGCTATGTGTTTTGGATGATAGCTGGAGGCATGGAGTAAAGTGTTGTATTGAGGAAATTTTCTATATACTTCAGTATTCAAAGTATTGTCCTGATTTCTAGTGACCAGAACATCCAAAAAAGTTATGGAGTTCAGGTCATATGTAATAGTGAAGTGTATACCCCATTTATTATCATTTAGGTACTGCATGAATTCATAAAGATATTCATTGTCAGATCTCCATACCATCCAGCAGTCATCCAAATATCTCCGCCAAATATCAATCTCAGGCAAAAACAAATTATGAGTGTCATCATAGATCAAAATCTCCTCAATGTATGCCATGAATAAATCAGCATATATCGGGGCAAAAGATGCCCCCATTGCTGTACCTTTAATCTGTAAGAAACATTCCTTATCATAAAAAAATACATTCTTTGTAAGTACATGTTCGGTGAGGTTAATCAAAAAGGTGTTGAAACCAGGTTTGTAGATGTTTGATTTTTGAAGCCAATATTCAATGGCATCAAGACCAGCCCAACGAGGGATGTTGGTATATAGTGAGCTTACATCTAATGTACATAACAACCAATTCCCTTCTATCTGCATGTCATTAATAATGCCTAAAAATTGGGTGGTATCCTGTAACCTTGATCTAACACATGAAAGTAGAGGTTTTAAATATCTGGTAAGAAATTCAGATAATGGCTCAGTAAGGGATCCTATACCCGAAACAATAGGTCTACCTGGTGGATGTAAAGGATTCTTATGTATCTTTGGCAAAAAATAAATATATTGTCTTGCAGGATCAGTAATGAGTAGGTGACTTAGGGTTTTAGTTGTTATTATTCCATTTTCAACTGCTGAGTCTAAAAAGTTTTTAATCTGTTGTGTGAACATGAAAGTGGGGTCCAGTGGCATCTTAGTATAATAACGGGCATCATCCAATTGCTTGTGGGCCTCGATATCATAATCACTCCAATTCATAACCACCACTGCCCCACCTTTATCTGCATGTAAAATGACAAGTTCTTTATTTTGTACTAATTCTTTCAAACAAGATAGGTCATTCACCGTCATGTTATTTGGCATTGGTAAACAAGTGTTAGATGAAAAATGTAAATCACTTAGTACACTGCGTAAAAATAAATTAACCGAAGGATGCATCGGAGGTGTAAATGATGAAGCATGATACTTAAACGTATCCATTTGTGGTTGTTGTTGTTCCCCCTTATCCGTGCAACTTCTCACGCGCAGGGGAACTTATTTATGCTAGATATGATGTCTATGCTCATACATCATGCCTAGGAATATGTGTGTGTGTGTGTGTGTGTGTGTGTGTCTAGTGCTGTAGTGCAGCACCATATTGCATGACACATATTCAGAAAGGACATAGTTTTGCCATTTTCTGTGAAAGAGAGGGTTCCAGCATAGTGTTCCAGGAAGAGATGGATTTTCATATTTTTCCTGCACAGGGACTTCAAACAGAACTTGCAGTGGTGGTATGATGTCCCCTTTATAAAGGTCAGTGCCCTTATTCACCTAATATGGGTGCTGTCCAATGCTATGTGCATCACCAATGCAGGACAAAAATGCAGGGATTAATATGATGGCCTGAAGCTACTTCCCCTGACCTGCTTTACTGGTGAGAGAAATGAACTACAAGTATTTATTTTTGTCCAAAAAAGTCACAAAGCACAAACTGAAGCAGATAAAACAAAAGCCAGAAGAAGTAGCTGGATTGAACCCACTCAAAGTAATGCAGGCTGCAAATCACCATACAGTTATAGAATGCAGAATCCACTTTATTAACTTCAGACCAAAAAAAAAAATCCAAGGATGAGCGCTTTCGTCCAGAAAGATTTAGACTTCATCAGACAATTTACCCCACATAGTTACTTCCTTCTTATACAGTTCAAACAGGAAGTTCCACCCAGTTATAAACTAATCAGTTATGTCATTAAAAGCACAATATTTACAGTCACTGAATTTAAAAAGCAGACAAAATATACAAACTGAAAAAGTTCATGGAACACACCACCCTAAAAACACACTATATCTAAGCACTGCTTCATGTAATAACAATGTACAATAAATATTTAAATATGTTGAATGTGTTAAAACAATAAATATGTGTAATTAAATACTAAAAACTAAATATAGTAGAAAATGTTAAGAGAAATAAATACACTTATAATAAATACTAAACGTGAATTATTTAAAATGTTAAAATGTTAAAATGCATAATGGAGAAATATATACACACACACACACACACACATATATATATATATATATATATATATATATATATATATATATATATATATATTTTTTTTTAAATCTTTCCAGTGCCTTTAATTTTAAAATTGGGCTAATGGAAATATGCTCATTCAGGCCTGGCCAGTTCCTAGCATTTAAATGTAATTGCCAGTATAATTCTCTTTTCTCAAGTAATAGTGACCATGCACCACCCCTCATGTTGGTACTGATATTGTTTATAATAAAAATTGGAAGTTATGGTTATTATACTCCAAAACATGTTTGCTAAGAGAATTTGTTTCTTTTTTATTCCTTATGTCATATAGGTGTTCATATATGCGATTTTTAAACTTTCTATCAGTCTTGTCTATGTAAAAGCAAGAACAGGTGGTACACATGGCACAGTAAATCACTTTCTCCGAGTTAAAGTTGTATTTCTGATTGATTCTAATTTCGATATTATTGATGTAAAAATATTGCCTTCTTTAATGTAACTGCAATAGTTGCATCTGCCACATTTGTTCATAGAACCTGACCTGTGGTTTGGGTAAGAGTTGCTGCTCTCAAATCTGTTTTTCATATTTTTGCCTTTCATATATACCATAATAGGTTGCAGTCCTATTAGTGGTCTGATGTTCTTGTCATGTCTCAAAACAGACCAGTTTTTTGTTAAGATGTTTCTTACTGTGTAACTATCTTGAGTGCATACAGTGATGATTACAAGGATAGCCTCTTTTTTTAAACATATTTTTCAAGTTGCCACATTCATCTAAAAATTCATTAATACCAGATACCACACGGGCTGCACACACAAACTGTCCCTTAACTATTGTGTTCTTTTGTTTGACTGGGTGTGTGCTAGAAAAATGCAGTAGTGAGTTCGAATATGTGCTTTTCCTAAAGATTTTTGAAACAAACCTCTTATTTTCATAATCCTTTTCCAGAAAGATGTCTAAAAAGGAAATTTTGTCAAGGTCTCTGGTATAGGTGAACTTTAGAAATTCTGTGGTGGTTCCAATATAGTTTATAAAATCATCAATAGCATCAACAGGACCATCCCACAGAACAAACATATCATCCAAAAACCTGGTGTAAAATTTGATGTGTTCAAAATAACATGAAGAAAAAAGAAATTTCTTCTCCCATTGCCTAACTACAATATTTGCATATAAACCACCACATGCAGACCCCATAGCCACCCCTTCTTGTTGTAAGTAAACTTCTTTGTTAAACAAAATGAAGTTGTTTTTAAGGATAATTTCCATCAGTTGTGAAAAGACCAAGATCTGGAAGTGTGAGATATCTTTTTCATATAAGAAATCTGTAAACCACTCCAAACCAATTGTGTGAGGTATGACTGAATAAAGGTCCTTAATATCGATAGTAATAAAAACAAAAGTGTCCTTGAAAGGTATCTCATCTATAGCTTGTAAGAAGCTCCATGAATCCTTGCAGATACGTGTCTCACTCAATATGTGTTCTTTTAACTTATTGTCCAGATATCTTGCAAAGGGGTGGGTAATGGACCCCTTGGAGTCTACTATGGGTCACATGGGTGGTTGGCTAAGATTTTTATGTAATTTTGGCAGCCCAAACATGACTGATATTTTAGGGCAGGGAACAGAGAGAAAATTAAGCACATCAATAGAAATTGAACCCTCTATAAATAAATCTTGGAGTTCATTCCTTATATGCTGGTAAGAAAGTGTTCAGTTCATTAATGGATGATCTTAAATATGCTTTACCTTTTAGAATACAAAGCATTTTCTTGTTATAGTCCTCATAGTCCATCAAGACAACACCTCCACCTTTATCAGGTTTCATAATTCTAATATTTTGTGAAAAGATTTTTATTTCTCCCATTACCTTTTTCTCATTCATGTCAGAGTTCCTACTAGAAAGCTTAGAGTTACGTATATCTAACTCACACATGTTCTCAAAAAGTTGGACAATGGGATGAAGTGGGGGTTATATGTACTAGAGATGGCTAAAGGGTTGACAAAGGAACCAGGTGCAGAGTTTTTAAAAATAATATTCAAGTTCAGCTTTCGTGTATACATTCTTAAATCCATAAGAGTATTAGAAACTTCTAGGGGCTGTGGGGGTACAAAGGTGAATCCTTTGGCAAACAAATCACAATGTTCAGAATTAACAGCAATGCTGGAAAAATTGTACATATTAAAGTCACCTAAACTGTTGGTAACTATGTGGCACGGTGGGAGTAAATGGTCCATATCATCACCTAAACTGTTTGGTGGTGAATGCAATAAGTTAGTTAAAGTCACATTTACATCCTGTTGTTCCAGAACTGGTACCTCTTCCCCCCTCTGTTCATCATCCCTCCCCTGTTCCAATGGTTGTTTCTGTTTATCGGGGCCATATCCCAATTGTTGTTCCCCTGGGGACCTTTGTTCCTCAGATGTTCTGAGCGTCTCAGGGGAGGAAACTCTTCCATATCTAATAAAACCTGACCAGCGTTACTGGTTGAAGGATTATCAGTACCAATAACATTGCTGTTACTGTTTCCAGGATTCCCATTAGAATTAGTATATTTTTTGCCCCATTCCTGGGAAGAGGGAGGTCTGGGATATGCCAGGCAATTACTATAGTCATTTCTGTCCTTATTCAGTTTCTTAGTTTTACGAAGTTTAATAGAACTTACTAGATGCTCCATACTCTTAAAAATTCTCACATGCTCAAATTTGTGTTGTTCATAATGCAAATGTTCACAAATCCTTTTATCAATATCAGAAACAAAAGCAGATAATTCATTAATTAAAACATCATTATATTCTACTATGACAAGACATGACAAGAACATCAGACCACTAATAGGACCGCAACCTATTATGGTATATAGGAAAGGCAAGAATATGAAAAACATATTTGAGAGCAGTAACTCTTACCCAAACCACAGGTCAGGTTCTATGAACAAATGTGGCAGATGTAACTATTGCAGTTACATTAAAGAAGGCAATATTTTTGACATCAATAATATCGAAATTAGAATCAATCAGAAATACAACTGTAACTCGGAGAAAGTGATTTACTGTGCCATGTGTACCACCTGTTCTTGCTTTTACATAGGCAAGACTGATAGAAAGCTAATAAATCTCATATACGAACATCTATATGACATAAGAAATAATAAAGAAACAAATTCTCTTAGCAAACATGTTTTGGAGTATAATGACCATAAGTTCCAATCTTTTATTATAGACAATATCAGTACCAATGAGGGGTGGTGCATGGTCACTATTACTTGAGAAAAGAGAATTATACTGGCAATTACGTCTGAATGCTGGGAACTGGCCAGGCCTGAATGAACATATTTCCATTAGCCCAATTTTAAAACTTAAGGCACTGGAAAGATTAAAAAAAAAAAAAAAAAAATATATATATATATATATATATATATATATATATATATATATATATATATATTTCTCCATTATGCATTTTAACATTTTAAATAATTCACATGTTCAGTATTTATGTGTACTTATTTCTCTTATCATTTTCTACTATATTTAGTTTTTAGTATTTAATTACACGTTTATTGTTTTAACACATTCAATATATTTAAATATTTATTATACATTGTCATTTTATGAAGCAGTGCTTATATATAGTGTGTTTTTAGGGTGGCGTGTTTTATGAACTTTTTCAGTTTGTATATTTTGTAGCTTTTTAAATTAAGTGACTGTAAATGTGCTTTTAATGACATCATTGATTAGTTTATAACTGGCTGGAACTTCCTGTTTGAACTGTATAACAAGGAAGTAACTATGCGGGGTAAATTGTCTGATGAAGTCTAGATCTTTCTGGATGAAAGCGCTCATCCTTTGATTTTTTTTTTTTTTTTGGTCTGAAGTTAATAAAGTGGATTCTGGGTTCAGGCACCTAGGCAGCGAGACATTTCCCTGTGGTATATTTGACTGGGGACACATGGCTGAAGTGACATTCAGCTGCAGAGAAATATGGCTGTTTGCAAATTCCCTGTGGACAAAGAGAAGCATATGCTGCCATGCCCACAACTTCAGTAACCAAATGCACAGGGGGAAAACAATGTCCATGGTCCCCAAGGGAATGTGAGACAGCAGGCAATGTGGCAGGCAGGCAGCAGCAGGCTGACCAGAGGGCATGCCAATGGCAGTAAAAATGCAGTGCACAATGGGCAGTGCCTTTATAATTGGAGTGTGTGCACAACTACCCCCTTCACAGAGTCTGGGGAACATTACCTAAAACACATACTAGAGCATAAATGTGACTATAGTATCCTGCAGGATTTCCTCCATGTTGTAGCACACTTCTGTGTGTTGTAGTTACATAAGTATGTACTGTGCACTGAGCACAACATTCATTACTTCTTCTGCCACCATTCATCTGGTTATTAAAGCTGTGAGCATGGCAGGGTATGCTTTTCTTTGCCCACAGGGAATTTGCAAACAGCCATATTTCTCTGCAGCTGAATGTCACTTCAGCCATGTGTCTCCAGTCAAATGTACCACAGGGAAATGTCTCACTGCCTAGGTGCCTGAACCCGATTCTGGGTTCAGGCACCTAGGCAGCGAGACATTTCCCTGTGGTATATTTGATCAGACACATGGCAGAAGTGACATTCAGCTGCAGAGAAATATGGCTGTTTGCAAATTCCCTGTGGACAAAGAGAAGCATATGCTGCCATGCCCACAACTTCAGTAACCAAATGCACAGGGGGAAAACAATGTCCATGGTCCCCAAGGGAATGTGAGACAGCAGGCAATGTGGCAGGCAGGCAGCAGCAGGCTGACCAGAGGGCATGCCAATGGCAGTAAAAATGCAGTGCACAATGGGCAGTGCCTTTATAATTGAGTGTGTGCACAACTACCCCCTTCACAGAGTCTGGGGAACATTACCTAAAACACATACTAGAGCATAAATGTGACTATAGTATCCTGCAGGATTTCCTCCATGTTGTAGCACACTTCTGTGTGTTGTAGTTACATAAGTATGTACTGTGCACTGAGCACAACATTCATTACTTCTTCTGCCACCATTCATCTGGTTATTAAAGCTGTGAGCATGGCAGGGTATGCTTTTCTTTGCCCACAGGGAATTTGCAAACAGCCATATTTCTCTGCAGCTGAATGTCACTTCAGCCATGTGTCTCCAGTCAAATGTACCACAGGGAAATGTCTCACTGCCTAGGTGCCTGAACCCGTGGATTCTGCATTCTACAACTGTGTGGTGATTTGCAGCCTGCATTACTTTGAGTGGGTTCAATCCAGCTACTTCTTCTGGCTTTTGTGTTTATCTGATTTATTTTTGTCCATTTATATTACTGTTTTAATTATTGCCCATCTATGCTTTACATTACTTCATTTGTTTCTAGCTGCTGAATAGTATTTCCTGCATGTGCCTGGTTTCCACAGAAGAGAGACGTTATCAGATTGTGGGGTGTGAATGTTTTTTATAGCATTCCAGTTCACAAATTTAATGTTGTTTATGTCATATGTGAGTCTTATCATTTTCTTACCATTATGTTTTCCAATTGTGGAAGATGAGGAGGTGTGGCCTTATTCATCTTTGCCTGTTGGAGGGGATAAAGGCTCCTCTCCTGATGGTGGATGGAGGATCACTTGTGGTAAGTCAGTGACAGGTGTGGAGGATGGTGGCTGCTTGTGTTTGCAGACAGCTGGGCACCTGCATCAGGAACATGGAGCGCCGTCTGGAGTGATTTGGGGACAGCTTGATTGATGGGCCCTGGCCAACAAAACTCCAGAACAATTGGCTGGTGATATTAGCCACCTAGGTGTGACTGATGCCTAGGTATGTTGCACTGTGGGCCTGTCTAGCAGTCAACCATGCCAACAGCTCACCATATCCCCTTCTAACTGTTTCCCCTTCTTTCTTTCTTTTTTGTTATACCTTGTTTTTTGTCATGCTCTTCCCATAACCAGTTGTCTCTTCTCTGTATGTATCCATGCACTCTCCACCCCACCTTTTGTATATACATTACTCTTGTCTGTCTGTGTATGTGCTCCATGTTTGTCTGTCTACACCATCTATCTACTTTCTCTGTCTGTTCCACCCAAAGTCATCCCTCAATACCTTCCCCATCTAACATTCACTCTTAAAAATGAAAATGGGTTTTTAACCTACTAAAAAATTCTTTCCCCTCCATCCATTCCTTATTGGTTACCTCATATTGTTTTTCTACTTGCTGTACTCCCCTTGCCTGCTTTGATATTTATCCCTGTTCCTTCCCATTTATTATTAAATATGAAAGAAAATGTTCTTGACTTGAAGGCTGATTGCAATAGACAGATTTGGTTCAAGAACAGTGTAGAGCAGCAGCATCCTGAAAAACACTAAGTGAACATAATCTACTGAAAATTCGTGCGACTTTTAGATACAGAAATATACCTTTCATCTACTACACATTTATCAGAGAGCTCCAGTTTCAGCTGCCAAATTTATGTCATCTCCACTGTTCCACTTTGACTTCAGATGGCTCTGGTTTCTGTTCTTTCATTGGCTCATTTGTAGTGCTAGTGAGAGACTGACACACTGGAGCGTGTCATAGGTTTATAGGTTCATACTAGGCTAATGACCACCAGGGTCTCTACAAGTCTAGCCATTAACCCAACCCAGTTTTGTTCCAGAGTACCTTGGATGCCTATGTGGTGGGGTATGTTAGTAAAAATGTAGCTAAGGGATATGTGTGTGTGGGGGGTATGTTAGTTGTGGATTAATTCCCTTACTGTGGAACTCTGTCCATCACAGACATTTGGGGTCAAGCTATTTGTGAATTTGCAATTTCCCCTCAAATGATCAAGGTTCCTTTTGAACAGGGTCAGGGATGAACTCTACTTCATGTAGATGGGGAGCTTATTCCATAGTGCAGGGGATCCTTTGATATGTTGCAGACAAAGTTCAGGATCTGAGGATGCCTTATATGCTTGGCATTGATCACCCCTCAATAACGTCTAGGAGGCTGAGTACAGAGACAGGGCCTTAAAGTGATTAGTGCTGGAGTAACCTGTAGGAGACTGAGTACAGATATAGGGCCTTAAGGCAATCTCTGTAGGACAGGGTATTCATAACCTGGAGTCTCCTGATGAGGAACCTTCAATGATGTGTCTGATAAAAGCTGTGTAGAGTGCTATTACCTCCTTGGACCAGGATGTTATACCTTTGCTTATGAGCTGGGTGACATAGAAGTATTTTCTTACTATCTTGGCCACATGTTGGTTGAATGCCAGATTTCTGCCTAGTTATGTTCCCAGATCCCTAATTATTGGATCAACTATTAGGGGTGTTTTATTGATGAAGTAATTAGCTTGGGTGAATGCTTTCTCAAAGGGCACTATCATGCATTTTTTTTGTACTGAGTTTTAATCCATGGCTTTTGCACCAGTCCTTTGTTTGTGTAAGACTCTGTTGTAGAATGTTGGTGTCATGGGGGGAAGCTGTGATAGCTACCAATTTACAGTCATCTGAGAACTTGGTGAGCCAGAGGCCTTTGACATTAGTGTTGACTTCTGAGAAGTAGATGGCAAACATGAGCGTGCCCAACACAGAGCCCTAGGACACTCAGCTGGTGGCCTCTTGGTGGTGGTGGTCTCACCAATCCTGACTTCTTGGGTCCTATCTGTGAGCCAGCTGACAATCCAGAGAGTGATGTAGGGATTTATGCTAGTCCTGGGAGTTTGACAACAATACCTGAGAGGGGTATTGTATCGAACTCCATGGCTAGGTCAAGGTAGGAGGTATGCATGTTTTTCTCCTCATCCATAGTCATGGTGACCCTCTTGAAGAAGCCTATTAGGTTAAGTTGGCAAGACTTTCCCTTAACAAAACCAAACTGGGATGGGTCAGGTGTCTGTAGGTTACCAATGTCCTTGCTGATCATTTCCATGATAATTCATTTAATGACTTTGCATATTAGACTTATCAGACTAATGTAGTTCCTGGGGTCAGTTGATGGTCCATCCTTATGAAGATGGATGAGAGTTGTGGCCCTCCATTCAACTGGCATGTAACCTATTTTGAGGCTGTAGTTGAAGAGTGCCTCAAGTGTCCTGCTAGGTCCTGTTTTAGGCCATTTAAGAAACAACTGGGGATATTGTCTGGGCCCATTAAAGCAGTATTTGGCCCTAGGGAGCACCTTCAGGACCTGCTCCCATTTGATAGTTGGGGGGATATACTAGAACATATTTCACAGGTGGTAGTGGTAGGGTGTGGGGTGAAGTTAGGGCTAAATTTATTAGTCAGTAGATTTGATATGACACCCTGGTCAGTGAAGGTTGTGCCATTTATCACCAGTACTATACACCGCTGAGTATTACCTTTAAGATGCCTGACATAGCTGAAGAAGGTCTTGTGATTGTCCTTAGCCTGAGAGGCTATCCTGACTTCATAATTGGTCTTGACGGACTTTATTAGATCTCTTAGTTTCTTGTTTAATTGAATCAGAGAGCTCATCTTTGTATGAAAGCTGCTCTTTCTGACTTTGGCCACAACTTATTTTCTTTTGCTATATACCCTGCTAAGGTAAGGATTCCACCTGTAGGGATTGGTTTTGGTGTTAGATCTGGGCTTATTTCTGGTAGGTATGACAGCCTTAATGCTGCAATTTACATTTGTACAGGGTTCTTATGAATCATTCTGCATAGGTAGCTGTGTTCGCAGGGTTTGGGGAGCTGTGAATTTTGACAAGCCATCACTTAAGAGGATGTAGTTTGTTTTGGTATAGTTACTAACTGTTATGGGTTTAGTTGGGTTTTCTGGGTTAAATTTTATTTCTGACTTTACCAATGAGGACATGAGAGGTGGTGGGCATGGAGGGTGCATGGCCACTCATGTTGGTGAGTACTAAGTCCAATATAGTTGATCCTCTGGTTGGAGAATGCACTATCTGCTCCAGGGTGTTTGTGTTGATGAAGTCCAGAAAACACTGTGCCTGTAGTTAGGGGTGGTGTACATTCCTCAGTCTACAAAGGGGCAATTAAAGTATCACATGAATAGGGTATTTGGTTGGATGGTGAGTGTCTCTAGGAAGTCTAGGTAAGAGTGTTGAGCTTCGTGGGTCATAGAGGATGACCTGTTTCTGGCCAGTATGTGGTAGGGAACCTTGTCTATGGAGACTTAGACATGGATGAAGTCAAGGGAATCATCCTTTTAATTAAACTAGAATTGTATTTGTTGGTAGCATAGATTGAGACACTTCCATCTTTAGCCCCTCTCTATGCTGCTGTTGATCTAAATATGTGGACGACACAGCAGCTTTCCACTGCCAGAGTACTTTCTGTGGCTTTAAAATAAGTGTCAGTAACAGCACAGATGTCTACGTTCTGTAGGGTGAGGAGAGGTTGTAGGGTGTGGGGTTTCTTGTTTAGGCTCCTGGCATTAAGCAGTAACATCATAGGGGTTGCTTTGAAATTTTTTTTTTTTTTGCTATATTGGCAGTTTTGTAATTTTGACATCGCCTAAAAAAGGCTGTAAGGAATCGGATAAAGTTTTAACCAATAGCTGAAAGCCCAGAGGGGGCAGATGCAGACCCTCCTTGGCAAAGTAAAGTGGTCTGTTAATCATGTCCTTCCATGCTGATAGATATTAGATTCCTCTGGAGTGACACCAGAAACTAAGCCAATTATTAAAATCAGTCATTTTCTTCTCATACTGTAGCATCATCCTAGGTGAAGGAAGAATGCTGCTCGGTGCAAGGCATGTACATGTCTGTGACATATGTTCAGAGAGATCCATAATGTCACTTTTCATATAGTCCAGTGACATATGCCTCTGGTCATTTACACCCACATGGACTATGATAGAATCATATTGGCACCTGTTGTGCAGTGACCAGTATGGTATTGTGGATCCTGGCTCCAGACTGGCAATTAGCCATTATCTTCTTCTTGTCCATTCTGGTGAGAGAAGTATCTGTCCATCATACAGTATCATCCCTTATGACAACAGTACTAGGTAAAGTGTTTGCTTGAGTTATAGGCGTTGTTCTTGTGGGATCATTGGGTATAGGCTTATGTGTAGTGTCAGGTGCTGCTTTTAGTGTGTGCTTAAGTGATTGCTGAGGGTAGGTGTTGCTGTTTGATGGCTTAGGAGATTGTTGAGGTTTGGAGAAGTTTCTTTTAAATGTCTCAGCATAAGAAGGTCTGTGTGAGTGTGTGTGTGTGTGTGTGTGTGTGTGTGTGTGTGTGTGTGTGTGTGTGTGTGTGTGTGTGTGTGTGTGTGTGTGTGTGTGTGTGTGTGTGTGTGTGTGCGCGTGTGTGTGTGTGTGTGTGTTTTTGACAATCTTGTTTGTAAGTGAGATTTTTGCCTCCAAGGAAGTTATGTCTGTACACCCCTCTCAAACTGTGTTAGTTTCTTTAAGGATTAAAAGGTTGTCCAAGTACATGAGACAATTAGTTACATTGTCTCAAGATGTCCACATCTACCAAGCTGGCCACAGAGACATTAGGAAATTGCAAATTCATGTTGTCAGGTCCTGTATTAGAGATGGACTATTATGATTTAGGGTCTTGGTTTTACAGGCGTCACTTGAGTGGTGTCTAAGGTGAAGGGTCATTATCAAAGACAAACCAATGGAATATGCTGCAGTACGTTTCATGCCACTATGGTAAATTGTAAAAAGAATACTGCAATGCACGGAGTAAAATAATGAAAAGATAGTCTAATTCATTTTTTGGGGACAAGAAGAGAGTGAGGGCAGAGTATGCAAGCAAGCAAGCTGACAGTGCTTAAATAAAAGATTTGTGGGTGGCTGAAAACAGCTACAATGGGGGAATCATTATCGGCTATGACAAGAAAGGAATAGTAGAAATGTCTAAAGTCTTAACACTAAGCAGGTTAATAAAAACTAACCAAATCTCATTCATCACTGAAAAAGCAGGAGTTATTCGCATTGTATTTGTACCAATCAACATGATAGTGCATGGTTTCATTTTTCCTTGCTTTGGGTGATTTCCATTTCTGACATGGGCTGGCTGTGTACATGTGCTTATAACTGACAACATCTTTGCTCAAGAATCGTCGATACAGCTAAAAATAATGTGGTGTGCAAAGGCCCAAAATCAAGGATAATTTTTAAATATTATTTTGATTCACTTAAAAATTAATAGAGTAACAGATTTTGCTTTAACATGCATTTGGTGAACAGTAAGAAATGGAAAAGTCCAATGTTTGATATTATTGAGTGATTTTAATCTTCAGCGATTTACCAGAATATCAAAGCATATGAGGGATCAGGGAAACATTTCTGACAAAATTATGGACATTCTGGAAAAGCATTTTCACTCAGAGTGAAAAATGGCAGGGTGCTGGAAATCTGGATCATGTATGAGCTGGAGAAATTAGAGAATATTGTTACTGGACAGTGTAGTGAAACAGACGTTTGTGGTTGCATATTTCTGTGTTAAAAGACCTGTGTGTAGTGTCACTGTTACATTTCCTTTGTCTTGGTAACAGTGACAGTTCAATTTTACTTCCCCATTTCTTCAATGCTCTCATTTTTCAGCCATTTAATCATGTTAACTATTTTGTCTCATATATTGCATAAAACGTCTTAATCTGTTTTTGCCTGTCTGGTTTATTTTTTTCAAAATATTTTAATTGCACAGGATCATAGCATGCCATGTTTTAGTTCTTTTTTGAATGCAATGAAGAAGGTAGGAGAGTAGTGCTAAACTGAGTGACGTGATGGCAGGTGATATGACACACTGATGCTGTGTAGAAAAAAGTGGTCTAAAGTGGTTTGATGATGATGACGTTGACTTTTGTGATGACTTTGTATGTATGTCAGATATGAGGGGCCATTGTATATGGAAATCACAATGCAAGTTGCAAGTTTTACTTCTCTTTTTTTATTTACTTTTTAAGTTCTTGTTTTTGTCCTTCCCAGCATTTACTGCATATTGCTTCACTTGATAGGTATGCAAAATGTGAAACCGAACATGTGTTCAAATTTGATTAGTCACACCAACCATGTGTATACAGGAAGAATTAGGCAGAGTCATTAACAGACTGCACAGCTGGCAGCCTATAAAATATACTTTTCATATCTCTTGTCTGACTTTATATACTAAAATTTTAGGGGCTTAATTCTACTGGTAGTGCCCACTGAGACAGCAAATTTATGCATTACACCACCACCCCAGGAGCCCAACTTTATGCATAAGCAAATTTGGAGTGCTATGATTTTGGACCCTTTGCTATGATTTTTCTTGGTCCTTTTTTTGCAAACTGACAAGCTGAGAGGTATGTATACAAAATGTACACAAATCAGCAAACTACTATCTTAGCATTTTCAGCAACGACTGTCAAGTTGCATGGATATTTTAAGATTGTCTCCAATACTTTTCAAGCTTCTTTTTTTTTCCTCAAGCATGACCAAGTTGTTACAAAAGTTTCCAACTACTATGTAAAGGGACTCTGTTATTCATAACAATAAATGTAAGCCCCATATTTCACTCTCAAGTTCTCATAGCAGACATTTGTATCATGTGACTGCATCATTTCTTGCAGAGCTATGTCTTAATCATTCTGTCATGTGGTGATAGTACCTACCAGTGCCTGTCTCTACATTCCTATTTTGCTACATATTCGTAAGAAAGAAACAATATCAGAGACTTACCTAACTTCATTTAACTAATTTATCTCTAGCATTTATATGCTAAACAGGGTGGGCACTGAGGTGTGAACACTACTGCTGTTCGTGTTGGCTGCTGTGCCAGCTGCCTGTTGCTTTGTGCTGCTGACTACTGCTATGCATAGCAACACTGCACGCTTATTTTTGTACTGCTTCAAGTACAGAGGGATGTCTTTGTCATGATGTCATGCATGTCACCCTCGCATGGTGTAGCAGTACTGCTCTTCCATTGTGCTGATATACTGCTGCTTACCTACTTTGTTATGTGCTATTTAACTTGGCATGTTGACACTGTCCCTTGCTTTTTATAAACCATAATTAGCTACTGAACAGTTCATGCATACTGCACTGCTATGTAAATCCTAGCCATAGTGTACCGGTTGGTTAAAGCATATAAAGATTATAAATCTCAGGGAAGAAAAGAAGTTATATAGGTCCCTCAAGTTTTTCAAGTGAAAACTACTGCCAAATGAATTGTCTTACAGATCACTTTTGTTTAAATTAAGTTCCTGAAGTCTGAAAGGCATTAAATTATCAGCAGATAGTGCATCGTTGGAGACCTCATTCCAGGCTACTTACTGACTTACAACACAGTAATTCATTCTGCAACATTAAAAAAATCTCTGCCTTTATCAGCATCATTTTGATTGCCATCTCATTCGAACAATTACTGAGACCTGTGTGTAGCATCACTGCTCCATTTCCTTTGTCTTGGGAACAGTGGCATATCCATTTTGCTTCCTCTTTTCTTCAATACTCTCATTTTCAGCCATTTAATCATGTTGCCTGTTTTACCTCATTTACTGTATAAAATGTCTTATGCTGTTTATGCGTGAGCCTTAGCAGTAAAATGGTCTGTTAGAGTGTTTGTCAAAAAAAGGAAACTTTCACACAGAAAAAGGGAAAACTGGTACTAATTAAAGGATGTGTTAGAATTACTTTAAAGCCTCGGGGAATTATTTCACAGGATCTGTTTAGTCAGTTGCATTGTCTGAGCGTTTGAGCAAGCTAGTGTCAATATGACCAAGTCAAGGTTACTTTTAATGCACTTAACCTTAACTTTTTCAATATTTCATTTTGCTTTTACCTCTCTGAAATGGAAAAGGCTGCCTGTCAGCTCAGATCCCTTACATGAAGTATGCAGGGCTGAAAAGCTCCAATATCCAGCAATAAATTCACTAAGCAACAATCAGCACTATTAACCCTTATCCATCCTTTTCCTTGGAAACAAGGCTAGTGTGAATGAAGATGCATTCCACAATTTGGGTTATTTCAGTTTCATTAGGCATTCCTTATGTATGCTGAATAAGACTGTTACACAACAGAGATTTTCTGGAGCTACACAGAGACTGATTTATGTAAAGGATCACAAATATTAAATTCATGAGTACGTCTTATCTTGACTTGCTAAAATCAGACTATACATGCTTACAAGAATGCTTTAGCACCTTTCAGTTCATTGGATAATTTCTATAGCAAGTTCCATCACTGTTGGAAATATCCGTAAATTTACATTTTTGTCAAGTCTGGTTGGATTATATTCTTACTTTCCAGTACTATGCAGGTTACCTGCACTAGATACATTTAACAGCCTCATATGGTATATACAGAGTTATGACTCTCCCTACAGAAGCTCAGATTGCATCTGGCAAATACTCATCTCACAACTGTAATACTGAATTCCCATAACCAACCTATTTCTCCTTAATCTTAAAACCTATCTGCCTGTATCCACTTACAATGCTTTTATCACAGGATGACTCCCAGGTTCTCTTCTGTGTATTCATCTCTACATGTCTAACTTCAGCTTCCACCTTTCCCTTTCTAAGCTTCTCTTATTAGTTACACCAGTCTGCACTCTTTACTCCAGTTTTTTTATCACAGTCCACTTTCTCTATTCTAAGTTACAAATATGCCATAGGAGGAGTGAGTGCTGTTTACACTGCAAGCCACTAATGTAGAATTGTATAAGCCTTCATCTCAGAATGACATCTGATTTTTTTAGGTACTTTTGCCTCTCTGCTTGCCAAGCAACAGTTCTCCCCAAGATGGATTGTGTTAATTCATTCCTCTCTACTAGACATCCCCAATATGAAGGTGAGAGTCATCTGGAGGGGCCTTGTTCCAGGTAGTCATGACAAGCATTTATACTGTCACCAGCATCCCCACAGTATCATATAGGCTGTGACCCCTCCACTGGGCAAGGGAATTAGTGACCTGTATCACCTTGGAGACCACATTACACTCCCCAATGCGACTATATACTCTCATACAGTAAAAATGAGAACTACCCCTGAGGCACCGTAATGGCTAAGTGCCTGCCCCTGGGCTATTTCTTACATTACCACTCCTCCACTAAGGGATTGAGACATTGGGCACTCCTGGTCTATCCCCTGGGATAGGCACACCCATACTGCCCATAGCAGCTCCAGCAGACACCTGAGCCACAAACTGAACTCAGGTCATCTGGGTCATAGAATTTAACCCTCTATGCCAGTGGGGCAGGCAGAAAGACATCTAATTGTCACTCTTTCACAACAGATCCAAGAAGAATTTTGCTCACAAAAAACAATGTAAATGCTACATGTTAATTAGGGTTAAACTTTCTGTATTTCGGAAGTGATACATTTCATAGTGAAATGTGAGATTTTTGCAGGGCCAATACAGAAGATGCATTTTCACAAAATAGGCTTTGTTGTTGAATTTTAGTTGTTTCTCTTTGTTATATTATTTTAATATGCCTCAGATAAAGTATCTTATTTTATTGTAAAATTAACGTGAAAGGTAGAAAATGCTTTTCTCCAAAAATGTCAGGATTTTTGTCATTTCTATGTTTGACAGTCCTGCGAAAAGAGACAGCTGACAAGCTTATAATGACTTGTTATACAGAAACTGTAGATCACTACATGTACCAAGATACATTGCAGGCAAACCAATTTTCTTAGAAGCAAATCTGTATGGATTCTGTTTCATTTTTAGTGTTTAGTGTTTTAGTGTTGTTGACTGTATTACACTGTATCCGTGAGATTAAGAAATAGATTTCATATTGCAGTAGCTGATTTTGCACAAACAGCTGCGATGGAGAGAGTGATGCAGAGAGGCAGTCAGTGCAGTTGTGGAAAAACGAGAAATCCCATGCCTTGCATATCATTGAAATGAGCATCAGTATAACATGAAGGCAATGATGAATGCAAATGAGAGTAAACAGTTTGGGGGGGGGCAGTGATTCAGAAACATATTTTCCACACACAGCGATGCTATTTTTTGGGTTAGTGACTGCAGCAAAATCTTAGATTTATAGGGGATAGACTTCTAAAACTTGTGTGGGTTGTAGCATTGAATCATGCATCTACTCCTAGAATATCACACCCTCCACTGCACAGACATTGTGGACGACTACCATTTGGACAGAGCCACCATGCAGGAGTTGGTTGAGATGTGTCACCTTCAAATGCATGCCCAGGTGCATATAGGCACAAAGGAATGTGTGGTTTTGAGAGGCTAGCTGCAGGGATTTTTCAGCAACCAATAAGGGACACAGTGGGTGTGTCCTAAGCATCTGTCTCATCAGTTCCTTGCGGTCATGCTCCTGCTTGTGGAGAGGCATATGTGGCTTCCATGTACCACAGAGGGGAAAAGAGGCATTTTATGATGCAGCTTGTTTCTCAAAGATACTGGGAACCACAGACTTCATCCACATTGCAATAAAGGCCTCATTGAGGAGCAAGCATATATTTGCATCAACTGTAATGGGGTTCCACTCTGTCAGTTGACAAGTGGTCTGTAATATACAGGGTATAATGTACAGTGTGCCTGCAGGCCACCGCCCATGACTCCCCCATAAGCTATGTGTGACCAGCAGTCTGTGTGAAGTAATTTTTTCCCAGAGACATCTTATTGGTGATACCAGATATACTCTGGAACCACGGCTAATGATACCCCCCAAACCATAGCAGAGAATAGCTACAACAATACCCTGTCACAGAGCAGGGTCATTGTCAAGTGTATGTTTGGCCTTTTCACCCTGTCACAGAGCTGGGTAATTGTCAAATGAGTGTTTGGCCTGCTTAAGGTCCACTTCTGCTGCCTGGATGTTTTCTGATGAAGCACTACACTACAACCCTGCAACACACACTAAAACCTTTGTAGTATGTACAATGTTATGCAGTGTCCTGATATGCAAACAGTTAACACATTCAAGCCTATATTACTTTTTTTATATATTTCCATTTAACAACCATGGGTTTTTACATCATCCAGACATTTTTTGGGTCTAGCTTCTTTAACTAAGTGACTCACCAGAAAATAATAGGCAGTATTAGAAACGTAAGGACTTATTTACAAAATAATACTGAGTCTGTTGCTCTATGATGTCCAGAGGTGGAGAAAATAATCACTGTTTACCATTTATTCATAATATTTTCATATTTATGTTAATATTTTCATAACTGAGAGACCTGCATATTGTTGAGGGGTATGGTGTAAAATACCATGGTGGGAGACAGGGAAGTTCATTGTCAATGTCCATTTATATCACACATCATGGGAGATATTGCTAGTTGTTTGTTAGCAATTATTAAAATAAGTAGTATTTCCATAAGTACTTTATACTTCACAAACCAAATGACTTACAGATTATTAAATTGCATCAGGTAAAACCTTAGATGTTGCTGAAGAAAATTGTAATTGCTATTTGCAGTGTAAATTGCACATTTTGAGAGATACTCAGAATTTATATTGCTAATTACACAACTACGCATATACTTTACATTTCTGTAAATATCTCAATACACATGCACTCAGGAATTTATTGTTGCATTGTGAAAGCTTATGTATGGTTAAGTATTCTAACAATATATGTCTAGGTTGTACATTTCCCAAGATATGACAGTTTGTGTAGCAAAAAATACAAATTTGGGTTTGTGTCCATTATAATATATTATAGCATTTATGGAAATACTATGAATGCACTATTATCATTCTAACAAATATGTCTTATTGATAACATTGCCATTTACAGTTTATATACTTTTTATTATTCACAAAATATTTACATTTGATTATCTTCTGTTTTTCAATTTGATTTTTTTTAAAAATGCTCTGGGATGTAAGGATGTGTGTAGTCTGTAAGAGGTGTGACATAATGGTTAAGGTATTTACTTGCCAAACGTAAGGTCCACGGTTTGATTCCCATGTGGGTTAACTGACTGGACTTAAAATGGCCTACAAGGGCAGTTAGCCTAGTACTAATGTATGAACCTATGAACCCATGACATTCCACACCACAGAGGTGTGACAAGTTCCGCAGCAGGAAGTGCCAGACTTAACAGATGCTTGATGTGGAGGAGCCAGCTGCAGGACATGACTATGCCAGATGGGGGCAGTGTCTGTTTCATAACTAAGGGTCAGATTAAAGCAATACAAATGACATAAAAATTATGCATGCAAACATACACCTAGCCTGTACTGCACAATGCAAAGACTTGGTCACACACAGTGCATCAGATGTTAGGCTACACATCTCACGGAGTACTGAGAGAAGGGCACACATCACTGTAGACACATGTGGGGAGGGACACAGTAGTAAGTGTCAGCATGGGAAGTATATATGTGGGGGTGGGGTTGAGCATTATTACTCAGTGTGTGCATGTTTGTGCACACACGTGTGATGGATAGGTGATTGGGGGAGCGCTTAATAGACTGGCCAGGGAGCAGCAGGTATTTACAGCGCTGTGTGAGTGTGTGCTGGTGGGCATTGGAGGTATGAATATGTGTGTGTGTGTGTGTGTGTGTGTGTGTGTGTGTGTGTGTGTGTGTGTGTGTGTGTGTGTGTGCTGGGACCCAACTTTAGTAGATGCTGCTACACTGTGTAGGGACCTGGTGGACAGGTCCAGGTCACCGGTTGGTGATGCCTGGCACATATAAATCCCTGTCTACAGGGGTGTCCTAGGAAGGTCACATGCATCATCCACACCACACCACACCACACTGACAGGAAGGAGTGTTTCCGGTGTATGAGCAGCTCATGCTTTAGGTGGGTTCTGCAAGAACACCTTGTTGGCATGTATGTCCATGTTGATGTGTAGTGCTTTCAGCAATACATGCTGGTGGGGAGATGGTGGCACTGTAGATTTGAGACCATACTCTCCTCATTCATGGTAAGCATCTCCACTGGAGGCAAAGGTGGACCAACCATGGGAAATGCATCAGCTGTGATGTGTAGCCACACAGAGGCACCTACTGTGTGTAAACTGCCTATGCCACATGTCCATGATATTACATATGTGGCTTATGCACTCAATCGGGTCATCACATAGACCAAGTACTATACCAACCAGCTCAACTATGCCTATTTTGGTGCCACCCACTATTGTATTAGAGACCTGTACCAATAATGAGTTGCGGCCATGTATTTACTCAGCCTTGGAGGTGGATGATACTGATGGCATGCATTGCGACCAGAACACTGTCCCCTGATATCATCCTCATACTCTATTGAGCTTGCAGCAACTAAGTGTGAGTATGCTGTGGGGGATAACACCATTCCCTGGACAGATGTGTCTGCATCTTCCAGTCCATGGGTGTTATCCTGGGTTTGTAAGGTGGGCTACACAGATGTAGATGCTGTGCCTGTGGAATGGATGGGTATGTGTAACACTGACACTGTTCCCTGACCATGTTGGAATAAGCCAGTCATCATCAACACCATCATCAGAACCAGATAATTCTCCAACATTAGGCAAGCATATGTTCATGGTGAAGGATCCTGATAACACAACACTTATGAAAACACCAAGAAATGTACACAAACTAAAAAAGGACATTTCACCAATTCATGTATCCCAGTGAATTGATATCCCTAGATCATAACAAATACCCCCTCCCTCCTCTAACCAGTGATTTTGCTAAAATAAGCCTTCTGACTTCTCACATAGTGTTTTTTTCCCTTCCCCATACCTTACACTCCCTACCTAGTGACTTAGTGTACATACCCTCACTCTTACCCTTCCTCTGAGACCTTCCCTCACCCAGCCTGTGTTGTGTACTGATTAACTACTTCATTTTTCTTTTTTAACCATAGTAGTACTGTAAATCATTTCTAAGTTACACTACCTTTTGGGGATTTGTTTCTGACAGAATTCTCCCACTACAGGTGTAGCCTCGCTCCGTTCGCCCTTTCTATGCTTGGGCTCACTTCACTCTCCTCCTACCTCCATTCTCACCCACCCCATATCATTTTCTTTATAGCTAGCCACTTAGTCCCACCCTACACTAAAACTCCTCCTCTTCCTCCCTAGCATTTACAACTACTTCCTCTCTTACTCACTAAACTTAACTATCATACTTCACTTTCTCCCCCCACTTACCTTACCTAGTCTATACTCTATCACCTATTACATTAATACAACACTACTCACACCCTCATTTCCCATATCCAGCAAATATCACTAAATACTCCACTAAAATGTCTAGCCAATGCTTCTCAACCCTCTTATTTCTACTTCTACCCCCTCTATTCCTTCTTCTTATACTCACATCACCCTACAACCACTTATACCCCATGGACCCCTCCCCCACAAATCCAGTTAATAATAACTCCTTAAGTAATCATCTGTCCTTCTATATCTCGTCATCTATCTTGACTACTAATATTCCCATGCCTAAGGTCCAAATACCACCCACAAACACCACATTATCTAAACCAAAAGCCAAGCTGTATACACTTAGTTATGCCAAACTCAAATGTATCTACTTTAACCTTAATATTCTCCTAGCTGGTGACATTCATCCTAATCCTGGCCCCTTACCCCACACACCTAACCCCAGCTCTCCTCCAAACAAATACATCTCCTTCTACTCTATGAATACTAGGAGCATTTTAAACAAAGTAAGTGAATTACATACTTGGATCTCCCAACAAACTCCTGATAGCCTCGTACTAACTGAAACTTGGCTAAAATCCCAACACCTAGACAGAGACTTCCTACCTTCTGATTATAGTGTACATCACCTAGATAGACAAAAGAAGAAAGGGGGTGGCGTTGCCATATTACATAACAACCTCCTAACTATTTCAAACACTAAATCACATTTTCCAGCCTTCCCCCCAGCCAAAATCTTATCACTAAATCTAAGACTAAATGAATACTCCACCATTACTATAGTGGCAATATACATACCACCAGGAAATAACATTCTCCTCCTAGAAAATATACTTGCCTACATCTCCAACCACATTTTCAATGAAACTATTATACTTGGAGACATCAATATAAACTGGCTATCTCTCTGCTCTCCTAACCCATCCTCACACATAAATCTCTATGGATTTACCCAACTTATTACTGACCCCACCCATACCACTAACTCTCATTCAACCACAAGTCTCATTGACTGGATACTAGTCTCTCACCCTTCGAAATACCACAACCCTGAAACCCTCTCAAACTCCTTAAGTGATCACTGTCCCATAAATGTTCTCAGATACATACCCCAACATACTAAACCCCATAGGTTCATAAAATGCTGCACAGTAACAAACTTTGACCCTGAAGTCTTCAGATCTCTCCTCTCTTAAGTAAACTGGACCCCCCTACAACAACTCCCCTTAGATGATGCAGTTCAGTTCTTTAACTCCACATTCCTAAATATTCTTAATTCTCTTGCACCTCTCCGAACAGTTTGAATTAAATCAAACCTAGTTCCATGGTTAACTAAAAATATGTGAACATTACTAAAAAATAGGGATAGGGCATGGAAAACCTGGACAAAAACCAAACTCCAACCAGACCTGCAAAAATATAAAGAATTAAGGAATTTGGCCAAAAGACAAATAAATGCAGACAAGAAAAACTTCTATTGTAATCCACCCTCCACCTTTAAATCAAATCCCAGCAAGTTCTGGAACTCAGTTAACCAAATATTACACCCAGGCTCTCCAAGCTCTCCAAATCCATGTCCTCAAAGAATACACGAGGAAACTGCCACAATCTTTAACTCTTACTTTATTGATTCAATAGCAAAACTGATTAACCCCATCCCCAACCAAGCTATCTATAATAACAATATGAATGTCACAGACCCATCACCAAAAGGCAGCTCTACAAATACTTTCACCTTAAAAGCAGTCTCCACCAACTTTATCAAATCACTACTATCCAAATTAAAACCATGCTCTACATCTGTTGACAATATCCCCTCCTCTTTCCTGCAGATCGCTGCTGATCCCCTTGCTCTTCTAGTTTCCATACTAATTAATCACTCCATCTCTGAATCAACTGTTCCTACTATCTGGAAACAATTCTATACCCTTCCTATACATAAAG
This sequence comes from Protopterus annectens, assembly GCF_019279795.1. Classification (NCBI taxonomy): domain Eukaryota; kingdom Metazoa; phylum Chordata; order Ceratodontiformes; family Protopteridae; genus Protopterus; species Protopterus annectens. The sequence continues at coordinate 426,051,697 of NC_056725.1, forward strand.
GAAGTAACTCCACAGATACATCCAACTTTCGACCCATTGCTATACTCTCACCTCTCTCCAAACGTCTAGAAAAATGTATAAACAAACAAATAATGCAATACCTACTTCTAGAGAATCTACTCACACCCACTCAACATAATTTTCGTCCCAACCATAGCACCACTACAGCCTTTCTGTCCTTCCTTAATACTGTATCACTTGCCAGAGACAACAATAAACTTATCTCCTGTCTGTTCTTAGACCTCTCAAAGGCCTTTGACACAGTCTCTCATCCTCTCCTTCTGCAAAAACTGACAAATCTTAATTTCCTACCTCCTACTGTATCCTGGTTTAAAAGTTATCTCTCTAATCGCTACCAGTCAGTAAAATGGCATTCAGCCCACTCCCCATTGCTCAACATTAAAACAGGTGTACCACAAGTTTCCATCCTTGGTCCACTACTTTTCAATATCTTTACCAATCTTCTCTCCTCTTCCTGTCCTGAATCATCTATTATACAGTATGCAGATGACTCTACAGTCATCTCAGTCGCTGACTCTATAACTCAACTTACATCAATTACTCAGACTTCCTTCAACTCAGTAGAAAAATGGCTATCCAATAACCAACTTATTCTCAAGCCAAACAAGACTAAACTACTACTCTTTCTTCCAAAAAACCTTCACTGCATCAAATCATCCTTCACAATACTGTCTCTAAATCATACCCCTATACAGGTAGACAACAGCACAAAACTACTAGACGTCATCATTGACTTAAGTTTGATTTACATATCAACAATTGCATTAAGAAAACGCATAAAAAGTTAGGATTACTGTACCGTAACAGGAAATTTCTTAATAAGGAAGCTGTTAACCAAATCTAACTCTTATCTCTTACCGACCTTACTCTATAGTTCTCAAATTCTAACTAACCTCAACACTGGACTATTAGCCAAACTAGAAACAATTTACAACAAGATTGCCAGATTCACTGCACAGAATACATGGAGGTACCATCACTGTCTCTCATTGAAAGAACTACACTGGCTTGAACTACCCAACCTTCTCCTACTAACACACATCCAGATCATTCATTCAATTCTCTACAAACCCTCTTATTGTCCAACTCTCTCTACTCTAATCTCTTAGTACACCCCAACAAGATCTCTCCGTTGTTCCAGCCAAGGGCTATTACAAATTCATAAACCTAAAACTAAAATAGGGCAAAATCTCTACAATTATAGCCTCACTAAGACTTGGAATAATCTACCACTCCAAATCAGGACTCTTCAGCAACAAAACAATTCAAAACAGCCACTAAACAATACTTACAATCTAAATGGATATGTCAGTGTAACTATCCCCCATAAACCTGTCTCCCCTAGCGTCTAACTCTCCTCTAGCTCCATCTCCTATCCCTCCTTTCAGCTGTGTTCCACTTCTCATTTCAACAGATACCAAAACTAATCACATGTAAATATGATGCTATTATTTCTTTAACCTCATTGTATTAAGATTTTATGCTTTTTGTATCGTGTACACTTTTGTTACTTGTCCATTTATTAGTACTACGGATGTTTGTCATGCAATCTATATTGGAGCTTTTCTCCTCGGGCCTCTGCTGAAAAAGGGCTACTTAGCTCAGATGGACATTCCCGGCCATCAGATGTAAAATAAATAAATAATAATAAATAATATAAATACAGTGGCACAAGACAGTAATGGGCAATGTACAATGAGCAGGCAATTTCTGCAACTAAACCCCCAATGCTCATGTAAAAGTAAGATGTTATGGTTGTACATTGTATACTAAGCCATGCTTAAACAAACCCACCTGAGGCATCTGTGGCAGATATGTGTGGTGCCGTGTGTAACTCAGCCCTGCTGCCTGTCACTACAACATGGATATCTGAACTGTCTGTGTCCCTCATTCAGAGATGCCAGGTACTCCTCCCTCTCTGTCAGAGATATTTCAGTCACATGACCTCATCCCATGGCCCTCTGCTCCTGTGCCATATGGGTAAGCCTACCTTTTGCGTTACTTACCATGTAGGTGTTTCATTTTCTGATTTGATCCTAAGTTTCATTTTGGCCTCTGATCACACTGATTTCACCTACCACATTGCACCACACATGCTCACAGAAGATTTGGTCAGATCTCTCATGGTGGAGCATCCACTGACTATCCTGACAGAGGGCCTGAAACAGGATCTCATTCTCTACATGGAAAAATGTGCTTTTTCTGTGCTTTCCATAAACTCGAATAATAAGCTAAAAGAGAAAAGAAATAGGCCACTGAGATGAGTTACTGTCATATGCTGCATATCCCTACACAGCTACATAATCAGCGAGGCACAGATGGTGATACCCATGTTCCCTTGAAATATATACCAAGTGCTACCAACTTGTTTATGTAGGATCCATGGAGAGGTGTGATGTGTCCATGCAGTGGTCTCCTTGTCTTTGGAATATTGTAATACCCTATATCTAGGCTTTTTGGCATTGATCTTGATGACTTGCAGGAATTGCACTAAGCATTTGCTGGGTACCTTCCACCATGCTGACATCACTGTTGTGTTGCAGAGTCTGCACTGGTTCTCCAAGGCATTGAGACTGACATAAGATGTGCCCTGTATGGCATCATTCCTGCCTTCCAGAAACTGCTTTTAACTATCAGCCGATTTGGTCACTTTGCTCAGGTGCCAGTGGACTGCTAGTTATTCCCAGTTGTGGCTAGAATTATCCGTTATTTGTTCCTTCTCTTATTAGGAGCCAATTACATGGAAATGATTGTCACTATCTTGATGGTTTGGGCAGCCCCACATTAAGTCCAAGAAGTTCTTGAAGACCTACCATTTTTATAAGGCCTTTTTGTAAGGTCTACCATTTTATTAGACTCCCTGATTTTCCTGAAGCCAGTATGCTGACTTACTACTTTTCATTTTAAGTGTTTCTTATTTATGGATTTGCTCTCTGTGCATTATTTTATCTGTTAGGCATTTTGGTCAACACAATTTGATTTTATTTTAAGCCATTTCATTTAATGTATATTAGCTGTTCAATCAAAAATACTACTTTTGATAATTTGTGTGTAGTCTACCATTTTTCTGTATTTTTCCTCATGATGAGCAAAGGTTTTTATTTATACTTCTGCTCTTCAGTGTGGGAAATACTTCTTTTTCTGTCTTCCTTGATTGTTCTGTTGCTTTCATATTTTTCTTACACATAGGGCTGTGGTCCCTTCACTTTTCTTGTTTTATTCTTCTTGCCCCTTCTACTTTGCTTCCAGTCATGGTTCGCTGTATACCCTGTGTTTGTCACTACCGCAATATAAAGATATTAGTTTTCCATCAAAGCCACACAATTGGTGATTTATTGTTTAGACTGCGATCACTGGTACTGTTTGCTGTCCATTTATTTACATTTAATTTGCTTGGTTTGTATTTATTCATGTTGATATAAGGCTGATGCCTTTTTTCCTTTTGCTACTGATGTTCTCATACTGTTCTTCCTAGTAAGACATACTCTCTTGGATAATCTGCAGGAAGAGGCCAGGATTTCTCTGCTGCTCTTCTATGTTTGAGCCCTGGGCTACTTTAAAATGCATGCATATGAAGCACTTACATCTGACTGTTAGAGCTCCAGCTGTTCTCCAAGACTGTTGCAGACCACCACGCCAGTATAGGCATGCATCCCCACAAGACTGTCTTCCATGAAATCAAAATCCTGTGCTTTCTAGCAGTTGTTTTACCAAATGTTGAAATTTATGTTGAGGTACAACCTAGGCTCACTCTTAACTGGATAGACAACATCTCCAACATCTCAAGAGATATGATAAGGTCCATTCCTGGTGTACTAGCTCTAACTATATTGCATCTAGAATATTCCCAGCTAGGCCATTTGTTAGATGGATGTTTCTGTTCACCTCCCTTCTCTGTCCACCGGCTTCTGTAATCCTAAGGATTCATTCTCTGTGTCTGCCAACATCGCACACTCTAATACCATCAATCAGGCATTTTAATATTCTTTCATATGATTTCTCTTTTATTTCCCTCTTAACAATGAAACCTATAATAATAAGTTGTTTCTCTCACCTCTTGAGTCCTGTTTCCCTGATCTTAGTTCTTGAAGTTCCTGTCTCTTTAGAGGGTCTACTCTACAGCAGAAAAGTGCAAGGATAGTAGAGATGCACAGGTGGAGGAATGGGATCTTCTTCACCATAGAGATGCACAGGTGGATGAATGGGATCTTCTACACCATAGAGATGCACAGGTGGAAGGATATGAGCTTCTTCACCACAGGGATGCACAGGTTAAGGGACATGATTTTCTTTATCATAAGTACTTTCCTGGAGTCTGCTGCGATCCTAGCACTTTTCTTTCTTGGCAACTTCTGAAGCAGAAGTGGTAGCCTTAGTACTCCTTGGATGGGGACATATCTGCCTCTGTAATCCTAAACAAGTCTATTTAGAGATTAGGAACCTTTGCTTTCAGCTGGGAGAGGTACCTGCAGATGGAGCAGTATTACACCCTCTAAAATGTTTGCCAGAAGATTGGGGTGCCTGCTGTTGATCTTAACCACTTGCAGCAGTTGCACCAAGCATTTGCTGGATACCTTCCACCATGTTGACATCACTCTTGTGTTGCAGTGTCTGCACTGGCTCTCTATGGCATTGAGGGTGACATACAGAGGTGCCCTATATGGCATCATTCCTGCTTACCAAAAAAACTTCTAGCTGATTTGGCCACTCTGCTCAGGTGTCACCAGACTGCTTGTGGTTCCTAGGTTGTGGCTGAAATTATGTGTTTTGTCTTGTTCTCTTGTCTGTAACCCATTTTGTGGAACTGGGTGCCACTACATTGACAGTTTTGGGACAGCCCCATAATCAGTCCAAAACTCGCCCAGAAGTTTACCGTTTTCATAATGCATTTTTATAAGGTCTACCACTTTATTAGAGGGCCTGAAATTCTGAAGCCAGTACACTGCTTTACTACTTTTAATTTTTATTTGTTTCCTGTTTATGGATTTGTTATTTGTACATTATTTTATCTGTTAGGCACTTTGGTTAATGCAATAATTTTATTTTGAGACATTCCTTGTAATGTATATTAGCTCTTCCTTCAATAATACCTCCTAATCTGTGGTGAGCAGGGTATGTTCCTAATGATGAAAAGAGGGTGCAATGTACTGTACCCTCTAAAATGTTTCTCAGAACTTCACTGATCCATAGCCATTGCACCACACCAGATCAGTGTGCCTGCCAGATTTTAAACTAATGTTTGGGTTAGTCATTGACTCCGATTGTTTTAATGTGCTTGTTTTTTCTTATGTACTTACTTATATGACTATTATTCTATTTTCTCAGCCCAATGTTCCTCATCAATTCAGAAATGTATTTTATTGTTAAGGCGCAGACATCTGACCACTGGGGAATTTAAATTTCCCTTAGCCAACTCACTATGAAATTTGACTATTGCTGCAAGAGGACGTCCCTGCTATCCTGTTTAGATTTGCTAGAGTAGAGACAGGAGAGACTTCATTTTGGAGATGGTGTATGCTACGGTGGGGAAAAATGGAAAGAAAACAATGCCTAAATATAGACCAGCTGAAAACTCAGTTCTTTAACTTTACAACAAATGCAAAGTTTTTATAGATGTGTTTGAGGTACTTTGGTTAATAAATGGTTAAACTAGCTGGAATTTAGCTAGTGTATATAATGAAGATAAAGATTTTTCGTTAAGTATTATCTGTTTCTGGAAACTACCATCATCTCATTTTAGCTCAACTACCCTGGAAGGCTGCATGTAAAAACATTTTCTCTGGTAGTGAGCCATAATAACTGTTTTTACTCCTGCTTTTTTTTCTTGTGTTCAGTATTAAACACCTTTGATTTTACTTGCATGAATACTTTGGTAAAAATAATGTGAAAGCACAGTCCTGGGAGGAGTACTGCGAAGCAGTGGAGCATCATGTTTTCATTTTATTGCTAATGAGATACATGAAAACAGGACGATAGCCACAACTGTTTTGCACTTGTAGGTCTGAAACCTGCTGTTTAATGAAAAACTTCCTAATACTTACTCCTAAAAAAAAAACAAAAAAAAAAAAACATGAAGCTGGTAAGTTTATTACAGAATAATTTTAATCCTAAGCATATGAGACAGCATGTATGTGTATGTATCTATATAAATTTCAGTCATATACTAGAAAGCTTACTAAGTCCATATTTATTTATTCAACATTTGTTCACCAGGAAAGTCCAACTGGGACAGAACACATTTTCAGCAGAGGCCCAGGGAGAAATGCTCAAGACATGTCTCTGGCGTGTGGGAGGAAACCCACACAAATACAGGAAGGACATGCAGACTCCACCCAGAAGGCATCCCAGCCAAGAATCAAACCAGAGAACCTCTTACTGGGAGGCAATAGTGTTAACTGCTATACCACTGCACCGCCCAATGCATGAATATGTACCTGACTTAATAAAATTAGCTCAATACCATAATTACAGAGAGATAACACAGATCTGAAAATGCTAAGATGTTTCATTTATCATTTGTTGACCAGGTCAATCCCACTAGACTAGTAGCCTCTTTTCAGAGGTGACACAAGGTGGTATTTATATTACTAGGGGAAATTTACCCATGTCACCAGGGAATGTCTTCTATTCTTTTCAATAGGTGTTGTGGGATCTTTTACTTCCACCAGCATAAGAAGATGGGGCCTTGGTTTAACATGTCATCTGAGAGACAACATATTCAGGAGTGCAGCACCCACCTTATGCTGCACTAAAATGTCAGGAGTTAATCTGCCTGGTGTGGAAATAGAACCTACAGCCTTCTGTACTAAAGGCAGCTGTGCTACCTGTTGCCCCACTGATACTCAAAGAAGGTCATGATAAGAAAGCAGTTTCTCATTTGAAATACTTTTAAGTGATGCTTTGGCAATGGAAACAGAAAGTAAAAATGCACATTTACAAACAAGGGTATGTAATCAAATAAAAGATTATCCCAGTACAAGGTGTGTTTATTAGAATATGGGCTGCAACAAAACTAAAGCTCCTTATGGGTGCATGGGTAAACAATACTCAGCTTTTCAATGTAAATTTAATTGAAATAAATATGATGTATAGTTATTTTGTGGCAGAACTGGGAGCACAGCAAAAGCCTATATGACTAAATATTCTTTGCAAAAGTATATAACTGAAAGAAATGAAAGAAAACTCAGCAGCGACTGTTTACATATTTCCTACTGAAAAAATACAGGATATGCAAAAGATACATTAAGAATAAAACATCTAGAGGAATAACTTTTGTAGTGCATGGAGTACTATGACTGCACACCAAAGTGGTAGAAGAAACAGGTTTGTTAGGCACCTTAATGACATCAGAAATGTGCTTAGCAAGCTTTTGTTAAGAATCTCTCTCCATTGATAAGGTCTAATCTTGCACTAGAGTCTTAACAGTGGTCAGTGGCCACCACAGGATAAAGGTAGGAAGCACAAAGAGCTTTAAAACATGTTAAATACTTTATTCAGCCAAATAAAAAAAAGAAATAAAGGGTGAATGAAGTGTTTAATGTTTTAAAGACCTTTGCAGTTCTCACCACTATTCTGTAGTAGTCGCTGTTTGTGAGATAGTATGAAGTGTATTACTTCTTTCAGAGCTGTAATATACTTAGTACTCCTACACTTTTTATTTAATTATTGTAGTGCATGGAAGCAGATTAAGCTTGATGCACTACAAAGAATTCTGATCTGATTTTTCCCATCATAACCCTTGTTGTTATGTGTTCTTGATATGGACATCAAGACTCACCTATCAAGCTTTGCTCTGAAAATTAATTTCTTGATGTCTGCATCTCAAGTACATAACAAACTGGTCATGATTAGAGACACAATCATGATCCTGCATGTTATGCACTGTGTAAAGCTTAAAAGTCTGCAAAAATAATCTAGTCCTAGTAGAAATGCAAATAATGAGCTTGTGAATCTTGCATTTGACAATGGAAGTTGTATAACCCTGATGATAAAATAACACTTTGTAAATGTATGTAACACTGCTTTGCATCTTATTAATCAGAGTGGGGGTCAGATAGAACTGCTGATGATGATAATGATGCAGATGAAGTGGCTTCTTCTGTAGCCTGTCATTGATTAGGATGTAGAAAATAATGTAAACTATAAGAGGAATATCAAATAAACAATAAATCATTAGTATATTCACCTTCACACCATTTGGAATGGCTTGAAAAGCCATGGTCTAGAGTGCATGTTAGGTACTTTAGTCAGCTCTTGCAGGACAAAGGTTTCACTTTTTCAAAGATGCTCATTCAAAATGAATGTGTGTATGCATCTACATGCAGCCAATGAAGAAAATGAGGCAAAGTTTTAGCATTAATGGTAATCCTTAAATTGAAGTATTTGGAAGTGTATATCATTTCATTAATGTGGAATTTGCAAGCATTATGAAAAAAAATGAAATTTATCATAGTTGCGTAGGTATACACTAGGCTAATGCCTGCCAGAGTGTTTATAAGCCAGTTGTGTCCCTATGTATCATGGGCATTTTTTAGGAGGGGGTATGTTAGGAAGTTTCTAAAGGCTATGTGATGGGGGTGTGCTAGTTTGTGCATAGTTACTGTCTGCTTCTGTCTATCAGAGTTATGAGGACCAGACCCAGGGTGAATTCCAAATTTCCCAAACATTGGTCAGGGTTATGCTTTAATAGGGTTAGGGTTGGACATTACTTTAAATGGATGGAGAACATATTCCAGAGCATGGGGATCCCCAGAGAGACATATCTATCTTGCCAAGATGTCCTATTTATGTTGAAAGCAAAATTTAAATCCTTGTATGTAGTGGTTCTGATGCTGTTTGTTTTGCAGATGTACAAGAGGCCCATCAGAGCTGGAGATGAGGATGCCTTGTATGCCAGTGATAGACCACCTCTTGGTAACCCATAAGAGACCAAATGTAGAGATAGGACAATGTGTTTATACCCTGGATTCTCCTGGAAAGGAACCTTTGTGGGAGTTCCATGTCTGGTCTGGTCTGGTCAGGTACATGCTGAAGAGGAAATTATACTCAATGATGGGAGTTATAAGGACTGAATAAAGTGGCACTTTGACTTCCTTGGACCTGGATACCATGCCACTACTTAATTTGGGCAACCTGGAATGATTTTTTACTGCTTTGGCCACATGTTGGTCAAAGGCAAGATTACTGTCTACATATGTTCCCAGATCCCTGAGTACTGGGTCAACTTTTAGGAGTGTCTTATTGATGGAGTAATTAGCCTAGATGGCTGTTTTCCTAAAAGGCATTATAATGTACTTCTTGGCATTTAGTTTTAGTTTGTGACTTTGGCACCTGTTGTCTGTGTTAGATTCTCTTGTAATATGTTTGTGTCATGGGGAGAATCTATGATAGCTCACAATCTGCAGTCATCTGTGAACTTAGTCAGCCAAAGGACCTTAGCATTAGCCTTTACCCCCAAGAATTAGATGCAAAATAGTAGTGGTCTCAGCACGGAGCCCTGAGGTACCCCGCTCGTTACCAGTCTCTTAGTGGAGGCGATCTCACCAATCCTGACTTCCTGGATCCTGTCTGTGAGCCAGCTGGCAATCTGATGTGTTATGTAGGGGTTTATGCCTAGTTTAGTGAGTTTGTCAATTATACTTGAGTGGGGTATTGTATTGAATGACTTGACCAGGTCCGGGTAGGCAGTGTGCATCATTTTCCTCTCATCCATTGCCTTGGTGACCTTCTCAAAGAAGTCCACTAGGTTTAGTAGGCATGACCTTCCCTTGAAAAAGCCAAACTGGGCTGGTTCCAGTGTCTGAAGGTTGCCTATGCTTTTGCTGATCATTACACATAAACATACAAAGTTCTGAACAAGGACAAGTAGTCTGTATGACATAGTAGTTATAGTAAAAAATGGATTCCTAGCATAAATGAGTGTTAATTCACACTGCAAATTCTGCAGTGTTATCAGTGATTATGGTTTGTGTGTGCAAAGACTTGATGATCAAATAATAGTATTTTGTCCAGAGACTGAATAAGATTATAAATCAGGAAATAAGAAATGATACATTGATAAATCTGATAAATATATTGGTGGAAATTATGGTTGAGACATAAACAAAAGCTGTGAGGACCCATTGCTTGCACATGTGGTTGCAAAAGGCAGACATATTCAATTTTTTCTGTTGTCACCCCACCCAAATTTTTGCTGATGAAAAGCAAAAACTTACTGAAATTAAAGACTGTACTAGATAGTTGTAAAACTTTTTTCCCCTGAGAAAAGCAAAATGCTCTCAGCTTTCATTAAAAGCTTAATAGTTTATACAAGCTTTCTTAGCTAGACGATTACAATGAAATATTGAAATTGTGAACTAATACTTACTGCTTTTGGATGCTTTATAAAGAAAATGAAAAAAAAAAAGAATTGAAAAAGAAAAAGGTATTCTAGAAAACTAATTCTTTGGCTGTACTATAAATAAGGCATTTTGTCGAAGGAGTTCTCATCATAAGAGGGGGAGGAGATGTAGAATTTTAGCTACTAAAGGGTAAGGTGAAATCTAGCTGTTCTGCATTATAAATATAACTATTCTACACCTTGCTGTTATACATCATAAAGTGAAATATTCTGCTTGAATTGCACCTGTTTCTGAGACCCCTCCTGCAGCCTATAATGTTGCAACTACTTTACAGTACCGCATCTAGATACTTCTCAGCTACTGAGCCATGAACAGTGAGTTTACTACTGTCATTGCTTCTATTTAAGTTTAGATTTCTTTTTTTATTAGAGATGTTAAATCATTTATTTTAATATGTTTGGACTTGGAGCATAACTAAATAATCCTATCTTGGTTTGTGATTTATTGATCTTTACTGTTAAAAAGAAGTGCGACTGCGAGCGATAATGAATTACAGCTTTTGTCTGGCTTGCAGAACTTGTACGGTTAGAACAACTTTACTGTACTTACTTTAGTATTTAGTTGTATATTGCTGTGTGATTATTGTCATAGAAGTTGATTTTAGTTCTCTTGGTATTCTGTGGTTACTGATTTTGATTACTCTTTCCTTTTACAATATTTTATTTGTTTGAAGCTGAATGTGGATTCCTTAAATGAGTATGCAATTAATGATTTTCTAATGCACAAATATCTTATACAGTGTAATAAATGCTATGCATATTTAAAGGTAACAGCTAACAGCTGATAGCACTGGTGATCTGTGTTCCTCATGTCAAAAGTTGGATGATTTGTTCACCATTGTTAGAAGTAAATCTAGACTTGATGATGATTGCACTTGTGCAATTGGCATGGCTTGGAGAACTGTTGTTTCATATATTAATGACTGGACTGTTGAAATAAATAATGTTAGGCAAAGAACAAATAGAACACATTTAGGGAACAATGCCATCTATTGTCTGCAAAGATCATTCAACCCTATGAAACAAGACAATACCACCGACAACTTTGGAATTCTGGATGCAAGTATCCAGCAATCTGAGGATCTGTATTGTTTAGAAGGAAACACAAAGAAAAATAAAGGAAGAAGTTCACAACAAATAACAAGGAAGAAAAAGAAACTGACTAATGTCTGTAAAGTAAAGAGAATACGTAGTAAAAAGGACACTGCTTTGTTATGTAACACACAGGTTACAGGGAATGATAATATTTTTCTGTCAGAAAACCCTCAGTCTACAGAAAAAGGCATAATTTTTCCAAAAGAGAAGGCAGAAAAAAGCGGCAGGGGACAGGTGAAAAGGAAGAAATCAAAACTAAATGTGGAAGGATTGAAGAACATTACTGTAAGAAAAAAGAAGAAACACAGATGTTGACTACATGGCTCAAGCTGTGGATTTACAATGCCAGCTGGATGAGAATTTAATATACAGTGAAAACAGTGGGATTAATAAGACTAATGGTGATGAAGATCTATCCTTTGTAACAATTGATAGAGCAAATATTACTTTATTAGAAGCTGAAGATTCAGCAAAGATATTCTTGTAATTGGAGATTCAGTTATTAGAGGAAGTGATACTTATATTTGCAGAGATGATAATGAACATCGAATAGTGTTATGCTTGCCAGAAGCAAAAATAGAAGATGTGAGACAGGATTTGGAACACCTTAATGTAAGGAAGCATGACTCTGTTTTTATTCATGTTAGTACAAATGATGTCATCTGCAAGGATTCTCTGACTGTTAGTAGGGAACGGACAGCCCTCTTAGTATAGCTTGCCCTGCTTTTAGGACGTATTTGTTGCTAGATAATCTTGGTAAACTGAAATCTAAACCAGTGCACAGAAGGTTAATTACAGATTATATGGAAGCAAAACAGTCCCCCGGATTCACGAATCCTCCGTGTAAGACTAAATAAGTCTTACTCGGAGGCTGCAGTTGAACGGTATGACATCAGCGTGCCATGAATATTCATGAGGGCACGCTGACTCAACCGCAAGTCTAACATGGACCAGGGAATGATAATAATTTTCTGTCAGAAAACCCTCAGTCTACAGAAAAAGGCTTTCTGCCGAACAGTCTAAATGTCCACGCCCCTGCAGGGGTTCAAAAATAAAAATGTAAACACAGAAGAGCGAGTCTGCTCAAATGTCCATGCACCCAACACCACACTCCCTGACATTATAAACCCCCATCACAGTTATGAAAAGTAAAACATTAAAATTATATTTTTTTATATTCCCAAAATAGCTGCCCGTATTTGCGCGTGTGTGCGCAGGTGTGCCCATTGCTTAGCTGCAGTTAGCAATCCTGTCATGGAAGAGCATAAGAAGGAATGTTTATGCAAATTACACCAAATAGCAATAGCGTAATGGTAGAGCGTTCGCACAAAGAGGAGGCTTTCACGGTTCGAGTCCCACCACTCCCCTTCCTATTTATGTTTTAAATCAGTTATATGAAATAATACCCGACATATATGATTACAATTTTACTAAAAAGCAGCGAAATGGCCTATGTATCAGTGAACAAAATATATATTTATAAAGGATCCTGATATATAATTGCCCGTAGTTAAGCAGCGCTTTACCCAGCGCAGTAGAGTTGCCCATAGCTAAATAGCACTTTACCCAGCGCAATGTAGTTGCCCATAGCTAAATAGCACTTTACCCAGCGCAATGTAGTTGCCCATAGCTAAATCGTGCTTTACCCAGTGCAATCGGTTTGCGCGGAGGTGTGCGCCGCGCCAACCAGCGCACTGTAGGGCAACGTGGAGCAACGTATAGCAAAGCTGCTTAAACACAGCCACACCCCCTAGCCTGTCTGGACAGTATTAAAATAAAATTAATGACAAGGTTCGAACCCAGGACTCTGTGCACCATAATCAAAGTACTGAACCACTAAGCCATGACAGCTTAGGATAAACAGCCACTGTTAACATACATATACTAATAAATGGTAGATTAACCATTACTAAGCAGGTCAGCAGTCAGCCGAGAATGTTCAAAAATGGCCAATCACAAAAAAGTGTGGGAAATGCGGTATATTTAAGCCCCATAGGCGGGAATATTCGCCAAAACTGATTGTAGCTCACATCTGCAGTTAGAATGGCTGGTGCTGGAGAGGGTACACGCTTCCGAGCGCAACGTTGGGGCATCGAGGAGTCAAAATACATGGTTTGGCTCCTTGTCCACCGTCATGAGTCAAGACTCTTGCATGGCCAGTTCCAAGGGATGGAGTACAAGGCAGAGGCTTGGAACTGGTTAGCTCATGACCTCACCAGTGTCACAGGCATTCCTCAGACTGGTGAGCAGGTCCGTCACCACCATGCAGACCTGAAGAGATGGAAGCAGGACCAACTGAACCAATGGATACAGGAGGCCTGTGGGATGCAAGATGCCCCACAACTGAGTAGGTAGCCATGGAATGCAGTATGTAAGAAATGATAATTGAGTCTGTATAATGGATAGGTATGTCTCAATATCCCTTCATTTACTTCACAGCTGCAAGTGACCATGCTGCGAATCAGCAAGCCTGTGCAGATAGGCTGCTAAGGCTGTGCCACCAGGCAGGTTAGTGATTATTCTGCATGTATTGTTATATAAAATAGGGTAGAGAGCATGAAAGAAAGTGTTGTAGTCCAATAATACAGCCATAAAATGGACTGAATAAGTCCTCTGCATGTACTGTCAGATAAAAACGTTACAGAGGCAGAAAAAGAGTGTAGTAACCCATTAAGAAAGGTAAAATATGTCTGGAATAATATCACTGCAGGTACTGTCATATAAAATAAGTGAGCAAGCCTGAAAAAGAGTGTTCTAACCTATTAATAAAGGTATAATATGTCTTGAATATCTCTTCCATATGCACTGTCATATCAAATAAAGGAGTGAGCCTGTGGAAAAGTATATAATGTAATTAATAAAGGTATAAAACCTGGAGTGTGTCTGTGTCACTTACTGTGAAGTGTTGTTTTACCCTTGCATTATACACATAGTACTGTTTTAATAAGTGCTGGCAACACACAGTTGGGCAGTCCCATCTAAAGTGGGTGATGGAAGTGCTAGTAGCTGTGAAGCATATATACAGTCCTGAACAGTCAGTTACTGGCTGTCATGCATAAGTAAATTGGCACACGAGTAGCTATTGAATGTGTTCCCCAGAAATGTGAGTGTGCTACAAGAAATGCAGGGTTCTGTACAAATTGAACTGAAAATGTCATGTGAACACATCCAGATATGTAGATAAAGAAATATAAATACAACAATAAATATGTAGCAGTAACATCTGCATCCTGGACAGTTATTATGTCAGATATAGGTCAGGTATATAATGAAGTAGCCAAACCCATTACACAACCTAATGCATGTTGCCAAATGTAATAATACATGGAGGGGATATACACCTGCAGTCAATAGGAATGTAGTGTAGACTAAAAGTACTCATAAGATGTTAATTGAGTTTTCTTTCTACATCCTACTGTATGTGCATAAATAATCAATTCCACAACTCAATGGGTATGTGTAATCTCAAAATATTTGTTGGGACATATGTCCTATTGTTCTATAAGTATCTGCATTCACTTTGATGCATGTGTCCTGTTCAAACACCACAATCATGGTGGCCTGTTGCCACCAATCATCCATGCATGCTATTGGAATGTCCACTGTTGTTCAATTTATGCATGTGTTATGCTTGCTGTTCAACTGTTGGAACCTTGGTGTGTTGGGTTAATGGGAATATTACTGCATGCTGTTACAACAAATTTGGAATGCTGTTGTTTATGTTGTAATTAAACACACCTAATCACAGAACGTATGGGAAGGCCAGTCCCAGTGGACCCACCTGTCCCTCCTCAGCTGGCGAGTGCACCTGGCACCAGCAGGTCTGGTGCCCAGCCCGGGCTCCCCTCCTCCGTTGGTCCTATGCCACCTTCGGGTGGAAGCACTGCAGGGGATGGGGCTCACCCCCCCCCATGCAAGTATGGGTGGAGAAGGGCCACCTGTCACCCTTTGAAGGGTCCGGTCTGTGGTGCATAGGGAGATCCAGCATTCAGTTGCTGTTCCCCTACGCCAGCTCGAGGCGAGAGTGGCGTGTCTCATGGGTGAGCCTGCCCATCCTATGCAGCCCCCAGCACAGCCACCCTCGGGGCTGTGAAGGTGCAGTGGTGACTGCCCATGGGTGGGGATCTCATTTCCACTGTTACCATCTGTCGGCTCATGGGCTTGCGATTTCCAAACACCCGTCCCCGTCAGTTGTGTTCACCCACCCCATGTGTCATACACTGCCCCTGTATGCATCTTGTTTGTCTTGTCTGTTCTCCTCCCCAACCTACCTCCCCAAATATACCTACTTCCTCTACCTCACATTCCACTCTCACCTGAAAAAAAAATAAAAAAAGGGCAATCTGTACCCACAAAAAAATTACGCCCCATACATAGCTGTCCATTTCACACACATGTCCACTGGACATGTAAACTGATAATTATAATTGGCAGTACAACATACTTTGTTGTCCTCACCCCTCTCCCAGGGGTGAAAGGTTTCAAATATCACTTCAAATTTATTGCGTATGCACAGCTGTTGCTGGTAAATAAATGGGCAGCTATGGACCTGCCCTACACCCGTCCTGCACATCCCGAGCTTGTTTCCCTACTGTTTTTCCCTCTTTGTGCCCCCCTTTTTCACCACTTTCCTATCTCCCCATTTTCTTTTCTTTCAAAGAAATTAGCGTGGGGGTTAGCGGGAGTAAGCACTTTTAAGCAGTAGTTAGCAGGTTTAAGCGAGTGTGCGCATATGTGTGCTTAGCTAAGCGTCACTTAGCATCATGCAAACCCACGCAAACCCGCTTACAACTGCTTAAAAGTGCCTTAGTCACTCTATGGCAGGGCCCTTGTTCTGCTCAGCAGCAAAAATACCTCTGCCAATCTCGAACCCCAGAACATTGGCACAATAGGCTGCATGAATTACCACTAAGCCACAGCAGACATACAATAACCTGGTGCTCAAATAAATATATCATGCATTTCAATTACTGAATGTAAAGGATAAACAGGAAGGCCACAACACAAAGCTTGTTTTGTGGATCTTTACCAGCAATTGTTGTGAAATGCATTACATGAGTGTGATATGAGAAGCAGCCATTCTAGCAGAAAATAAACTTACAGAGGCACTTTACAACCCCCACACAGTATCATAGCAGGACAAACAGTGGCAAATCTGATTAGGGCAGAGGCCATACTACCCAACTGTGACTACTTAATAGGGATGTCTCTGATTGTGAAACATATTGAAGCTGTGTCCCTCTGAATCCCTCTGAAAAGTACTGACGTCAGTCAGAAAGGTGGGGTATTGCACAACTAAAACTGACAATAATAACAGTAGACACTGCTTGTACTTCATAAAAGGAGTATGTATCCATATGCACTTCTTCACACAAGTCTAGACTTTTACTGTCTCTATGATGTGTAAGGTGTACTTCACATTTAACTACATATCCCTGACTCCATGCAAAGATGTATCTGAGTGTTTCATAGGCCTGGCAGAGGCACAAACACACAGGCATAGCAGCTATCCTGTTGTTACACACACTGCAAATAGCTTTGGTAGGACTTCCACAAGCATGCCCTTATGTAGGAGTACAACACAGAAATACCAAAGGGTGTAGCCATGTACTGGTAGCAACTGACTGTAACAATGCCATTGTACTAGTGATGAAAACACCTGCGGTTTGCACAGACAAAGAATAACAGTGTAACATTTGACTACCATCTGGATAGGTTCACAGTTGGGAACTACGCAGGCAGACCACCTGCCTTGATAAACCAACAGGTATACACCAATCCTTAAAGTCCAGTAAGATAATATTCACACAGTAATACATAATGCTCTCTGTATGCCAACAACCCCCCCCCCCACACTGTAAACACACTTGTGTGTTTAGGGTCTACCAAGGATGTAGGTAGGCATACTCAGCACTGGAATTGTCTAGTTGTCCTGTGAACCCTGGGCTAATGTCAGCAATAAAACCACAGACCCTGCAGAAGTGCCTACATTAATATGCACAGTATAACAGTTCACAAACAGTTCATGTGCCAAAAGAATACTTCTCAATAACTACGTTTGTATGGCAGTTACTTATATGAGTGGAAAAGAAACTACATAGTCACAGAAATGTTGTGTGAGCATTTGTAGGGGTGAGTTAAACTCTACACTGATAGCTCTGTACTGCAAGTGGCAACAGTCAGGCCTGAGTACAACATGTACATCACTGTCTACACCTCTAGCTTCAGATATAGGAAGTATACCAACCTTCTGACTTACACAACAGTTTCCACAGCAAACAAGCATGGGCCCCACTCTGGAAATCTGAAAGGGCTACGCCTACATACCTAAGCAATTTATAGCATTGGGTTGCTATGACAGTGAGTACTGCAATTACCACACAGCAGGCTGTATGCAGTTACCAAATGCTGGGCACCAATTGGTGCAGAGGGCATCACATGCACATGCCCAGATAACTATAAAAGCAGATTGTACTTGCTATCCCCACATGCAATCATTACATTGCATGTGTCAGCAAATACTGACAAACTATATTACTGAATACAGAAGCCTTACTTCAGTAAATATTATATTTACTTTCTGAAAAAGTAAATATATTAATTATGAAAAAAAAACTTAATAACTGATAACAACTAATAAGTAAAAAACTTTACTTAAAAAAAAAAAAAAACCTTGTAAAGCATACACAGACAGACCTGACAGTGAGTAACAGGTATGTAACAGAGTTGTAGTTACTGGTAAGTAGTAGATGATTATGAATAGTACTGTAAATACTCAGAAACATGCATAAGTGGCAGCAGTAGGTATGTATGCAGTGATGCCATGCATAACTACTACCATGGACAAATTAGTGTGTAGCTGTGTGCAGTGGGACATAACTGTGACATATGTATCTCAGCATTATATGTCGAACATCTGAACATGTTATCTATGGTCTGTACAGTACTGCGTGTAATGGCAGTTTGTGGGAGTAGTGCAAACACCTATATAAACTTGGATGTGACAGAGTAAGACATGCATGATAGTAACATAATTTGTAGCTCAGCACTGGCAACTGCTGTACCAGGCTAGTATAGTAGTGTTATCATTTGCAGCTATATATACTCCCTGTACTATTACTGTATGCACACATGTGACACGTGTCCATGTTGTAGCAAGGCCCAACAGGTCATCCGTGAGGTGTACAGACTTACAACATTGTGGACCCTGTGTGTGTATGGCACGCACATATGGAGAAATATATATGTGTCTGATAAATTAGCATCTGAACATGTGCATAGAGCAAGGGACATACTGCAACTGTTTGTGAAGGGTGGACAATTATATGTTGTTGCAGGTTGTTATGTGCATGTTTATATGTAGGTGGTAGTGTGTGGCAAACAAGACAGCATACTGTGCTGGCATATGAAATGTGGCATTTAAACGCCATGGGGCATGATTCCTCAGGTTGTAGTCTTCCAGATAGGGGGTCCTGCTAAAGGTACATGGGCTGAGACTACCTTCCATGCATTCTGCACAAGACTGTGAAATATCATTACATAACTGCATCCCTCTCAACCTTTGCATAATTGGTATTCCCACCATGAAAGGTGGACTGCATATGTGCCTATATGTATATCTATATGTACACCAATGGACGTTCATATGTACGCCCAAGCTCAATGTTGTAAATGTATTGCCATCCCTCATGTTAATAACCCTGTACCCATGACCTACCACATAGGTGGTAGACTACTCAACACCGAAAGTGTGATGAGAGACTATGGGACAAAGGTGGACAGTAGTGTCCCTATTGATAATCACAGTGCCACACTAGTCATGTAAACTGAGTAAGGGCCACATGTCAACAGAAAAGGTGTGTCATCCATGGAATAAGAGGTCAGTGTTCCACTGTACTCATCAGTCATAACACCCATCATAGAGTACATTGACCCTGTCAGTATGTACCTCAGAAGACATCCACATCGACAGTAGATGCAAGACACATACCTCACAAAGAGTATTACCGGACTCAAACAGATGCCCTATGCAAACTGTCCTACAAAATCACAGCTACACTGTGTCACATACCGCCTACCCAGAGGCAACCTCTGCCTAATATACAAAGCTATGCCAAACCCACAGGTGTTGGACATGCTCCATATATACTGATTACACTCCATACAAGCTACACACTGTACTGATCTAAACCCTGTAACGTGAAAAAGCAGAACATGCTGGAGTGGT
Organism: Protopterus annectens; assembly: GCF_019279795.1. Classification (NCBI taxonomy): domain Eukaryota; kingdom Metazoa; phylum Chordata; order Ceratodontiformes; family Protopteridae; genus Protopterus; species Protopterus annectens. Next base: position 426,071,439 of record NC_056725.1, read on the forward strand.
ACATTATCATCTCAGACACATACCATACTCAGGAACTAACTACTTATCAATAGCAAATGAAGGTCCTCATTAGCAGTTGTCATGAATAATCATGATGAGTGGGTGTGAGATAGGAAAGACAACCCGGGAGTCACCACTGTGGCTCTGCATGACAGGGGCACATGAACCTACATTACATGGGTGTGGAAGGGCAGGGTACCATATGGCTATGCTTCCATAGGTCCTACGGATAATAGCCTTTCAGCTACCTAGGACCCGATACACACACGCATGTACTTGTTGCATTACTGGCTATGTGAGGTTGACTGGGTGTGATGGTGAATGTGTAGGTGAATGTGTCAAAGTTGTATATATGTGTGATAGCCTAGTGTAAAACCGTGTATATCATGTTATGTAGTGTTGTAGCTCAGATCCCAGCAAAGGATACGTATGCTATTGCTAGGCAGGAAAAGCAGTAAGGCATATGGTGTGACGTAGTCCCATGGTGTTGACCGGAGTGTGCCATTGTAGGCTTAAGCAGTACATGTATGCTTATTGATTGGTAACACTAGTGAATACAAATCCTGTATGAACAGTAGTACTACCTGAAGCTGTAGGCCTAAACAGCACAGTATGGTTTATATCCACATTGCTTGGACACACTGTTTTGCTTGCTACCTGTAGTCCTCACACATTACAAACCTCAGGCATGAGGTTTTGTAGGTGCTGACACACAGTACTGTATGTTACACAGGTAAAACTGATCTGGGTTGCCATACCTATGTGTCCTGTAGGTATGTCAGATGTGTGTGTGGGTATGCCTGTAACATGGCCTTGGTGGTATGTGTGTCACAGGATATACGTGTATATCTAGCAACATGTGTAGTGTATTACAGCAGTATGCCACCTATAGTGATGAATGTGCACATTTGTTACTGAGGGGTCTGCTATCAACAAGTAGCGTGGTGTACTGATAGTACTTAAACTGTACTTGACATTCATTTCAATGGATGACAAATGTCTGCATGCATTAGCTTCATACACACACCCTGTGGCTAGGTGGTGCATTGTGTCACATAGAGTGTGCCATGTACTGTTGTATAGTCTTACATACTGGTTCCACTATGTTGCTGTGCAGAACATGTTTTGGAATATAGTATGTGCCAGGCACTGTCAGGCAGTTGTGGGCTGAGCAGTCCTATGTGGTATGACAGGTGTGCATCTACTGACAGCCAATAGGTTGCTATATATGGAATTTCATTGATGTCTGTACTTTAGCATGTTAAGTGTGCCACATGACATGCTCACAATGACTGTTTTAATGTCTTACAGGAATATGTCTCACAACAGGAAGCCCGCCTATTCCCCAGAGGAGGAGGAGGTCATCTATGATGCCCTGGTATGGCATTACAACTTGCTGTTTTCCAGATCTAGTCAGGACCAGCATGGACGCACTGCACTGTGGCAGGATGTTGTCCGTCAGGTGAATGATGTAGGCATGCATAACTGGAAGTATGAGCAGGTATGCCGTCACTGCAGTGATTTAATCAGACATGTCCGGCAGCATGCCTCCGATGTCCACAGACAACAGCTTGCCACAGGTGGTGGTGTATCAACACATCCCCCCTCACCAGAGTGGAAGAGTTGCTCCTCAGCATGGTGGCTCCTGGACAAGCAGTACAACAGACATGTGTCATCATGGAGGCCGGAGTCACCCAGCACGTAGATACAGAGCGTGCAGGTAACATGGCATATCTGTAGACTACTGTTAGATCAATTGCTAGAACATGCATTTACCAGCTGTGTACTGTGTATTCAGAAGATGTGGAGCCTGGTGTCATGCAATACGGATAATTTGGAACATAATTTGTATGCCTGTGACTGTCACCTCTTGTACTACTGTGGAATTGCAAACACACAGCAGCAATACCATAGTTGTTGCCACTGACAAACTGTCTTATATCCTTGTAGGTCCCTCTGGTGTGATAGCAGGACAGCACACCCATGCTGGTGAGTGTTCTACATTTAATATAGCATATAACATGTGCATGTCATAGGAGACCTGTAGGCCATATACACATGTAAAACACCTACACATAATGCATGCTCTGCATGTTCTCTGTGGGACTATGCACATCCCAGTAACATGAGTATCTGCCTCAAACACATGCAATACACAGAGCATCCCAACCAATTGTGGTACACTGTAGTAGACATTGTATAGGCAGAGTCAATACACATGCACACAACATACACCACTTTGTCATATGCAGTTAGTGGTAATTTGATACACATGCCGTATGTAGACACCTGCTGTAAGGTCATACTCCAGTATCCCAAATGTCAACAACACAGCACACATACTATACCTGGAGGTAGAGGACTTTCATGGGGCAGTGTGACATGCTTCAACACACAACACAGTCATGTGAGGCAATGCTCCCTATTGAACACCTTACATACCCATGTAACAACTGGCTGTGAAATGGTTAATGTAGCCAAAGTGATGCAGGTCAGGTACAGCAAGATAGTTGCCAGTGTGACATACATTAGTGGCCTTGGTTGACCACATGATGCTGCCTGATGATGGCTCATGGCACTAGACTACATCCAGTTACAGTAACTACAGTACTACACATAGCATTCATTGCTATACACCTGACAGTTGTGTGCATCCGGCCATGGTATGTATACCGATGAGTGATGGTGCACAGGACATTGGAAAGCATTCCAGACTTGCACAGCAATGTTGTGTCCATGTACACGTTGTGTTCCAGGGTGAGGCCAATCATTGAACAACACACATGCATCAAAGACATGTATACTGTTATCAACAGGGACTCTCCACACTCGCACTGCATGCTGTTGAGCAACACACATCCTGCATGCTGACACATGTGATAGGACTCTTCGGCTTGTGATACTGTACTGCACCATCAACCACTAATGGATATGTTCCGTATTGCTGTTGGTGTGTGTGTGTGTGTGTGTGTGTGTGTGTGTGTGTGTGTGTGTGTGTGTGTATGTGTCTCTACTTGACTGAATAGTGTATGTGTGCATGTGTGCATGTGTTCATGTGTGCATGTGCGCATGTGTGCATGTGTTCATGTGTGCATGTGTGCATGTGTTCATGTTTTCATGTGTGCATGTGTTCATGTGTGCATGTATGCATGTGCGCATGTGTTCATGTGTGCATGTGTGCATGTGCGCATGTGTGCATGTGTTCATGTGTGCATGTGTTCATGTTTTCATGTGTGCATGTGTTCATGTGTGCATGTATGCATGTGCGCATGTGTTCATGTGTGCATGTGCGCATGTGTGCATGCGCGCATGTGTGCATGTGTTCATGTGTGCATGTGTTCATGTTTTCATGTGCGCATGTGTGCATGTGTTCATGTGTGCATATGTTCGTGTTCATGTGTGCATGCGCACATGTGTGCATGTGTGCATGTGTTCATGTTTTCATGTGTTCGTGTGTGCATGTGTTCATGTGTGCATGCGCGCATGTGTGCATATGTGCATGTGTGCATGTGTGCATGTGTTCATGTTTTCATGTGTGCATGTGTTCATGTGTGCATGTGTTCATGTGTGCATGTGTGCATGTGTTCATGTGTGCATGTGTTCATGTTTTCATGTGTGCATGTGTTCATGTGTGCATGTGTTCATGTTTTTATGTGTGCATGTGTGCATGCGTGCACGTGTTCATGTGTGCTAACATCATGTACAGACTGTAAAGTGTGTTTCCTGTCTTCCTCTCACAGGTGCTGAGGTTGGGTTGGCTAAATGTGAATGCAGCAGGGAACCTGAAGTCACTGCCACAAATAGTGGAGATGATGAGACATGTATTGTGGCACAGGTAGGTTTGACAGGGTCTGTCGTTGGTCTGCCAATTGACAGTACACAACTTTCCACCCCATCTATGCGCACACTCATACTGCCAATACATCCCTCATCAAAAATGGCCTTAGCCGAGGGACAGCATACAGTTGGCATTGACCAGGATAGTGTGGTATCCATGGCACTTGCATCCCCTCACAGCAGCCATACCCGGATTACTGGAATGGTACCACATAGGAGGATGTCCAGGGGTTCTCGTGGGAGCACCGCTGGTCGTAATGCCCTTGGCAGATGTGCCCCCACAGGTCTTATGACCTCAAGTATGATCCGGGCTGTAATGCAGGCACAGGCACGTATGGAACGGTACACCAGACAGGGACTAAGGGCGCAGAGGCCCCATTACACCACTATCAATGACAGCATCCGTGACCTTGCCGGTGCCATCCGGACTTACACCGAGGTCATTGATAGACGTTGGGGGGAGACATTAGATGCACTCCACAATGTGTTTTCCATGAACCAGGACTGTGCCGGATGGCTGAGACATCGACGCGGACATATGCCAGCAACATCAACGGCTGGCAGTCATTGCAGATGGCCCACAGATCACAGCCGCTCCCGTAGTGGCAGTACCAGCCCCAGCAATACTGGGGCTGGCCTGTCTATTGACCGTCCTAGTAGACCATGTGCACGTGGCTCTGGCCAGTCCCAGAAGGGACATGGGTTCACTCGACATACCTCTGCCTCTGATGATAGTACCCAGTCAGGGTTGGTACGCGACACTGTCCGTAGCACTCCTGCCAGGCACAGGTACCGTGTCCGTGGCCAGAGACAATGATCTGTACAGCCTGGCAGGTACAGTCTGTGGCTGTCCCACAACCTCCCGTATATGGCAGCCACATGGTGGAGCTGTGTGCATGCAGACACACACACATTAACCAAACAACTAGGGCTCACACATACACACACACATTACATCAACATTGGCCCATGCTGTACTGTTGTCCCTCACACACACACATACATGTCGATTGGATGGGTCAATGTTGGGCTCTGGCAAACCAACAACACACCCTGTGCATATAATGACACCTGTGCCACCTCCTGTCATCTGTAACATTGATGCAGAAACAGGCTAACATGGTGCTGATGCACAGGGTGACGTTATATCAGTGTAGCACTATTAGCATGTTGTCAACAGGACAGTGTAATGATATCCTTGTAGGTATATCTGAGCAGGCATGATGCATCAAAGCTATGACTGTGAATGTAGCATTGTTTACACCAGTGTTAAGTCTGAGTATGTATTGTCCGCCCATGTGCCACGTGGCTGAAGTGTATAGTGTTGCCAGCAAGTGTCAGTTCGTGGACAGTACGTGTGTGATGTGTGCAGTACAGATTAGCAAGTGTACATCTGTGAACATGGTGGGTGCACACTGTCTGCATGTACGTGCATAGTGAACACATGGGACATGTGATATACCCTGTATTACACATTGTTAACATCTCATAGTATCTCTCGATGGCCAGTATGCATTCTACTACAGATATGTTCTAACATGGGTACACATGTGTATGACATGGTTTGACACTATGCTGTGGGTGATACTGTTAATATCTGTCAATGTTTTGCATTCTGGTAGTATACACAACCTCAACAGCTTGACCATAACCAATCATTAGATGATGTCCTGACAACTGACACACAGATGTGGGGAACTCAGTAACAGTTGGATCTTTCCGGTACTATACTATAACAGTAACCAGTGGTATTGACCGCCACCCATTCCTGGGACCACACCTGTTTGGCATATAGCCCTCTTAGGTACATGCAAACACACTAGGGATATGTCCATCCACATCTGTAAATGCATGCATTGGCCTACAATGCATTCTCTGGATGGGACACATATCCTACACAAGGGTATCATACAGACAGATACCTGTTGTCCATCACATGCTGTATAGCTCTAAGCCAACTATAGCATAGTCATCCATATTTGCTATACATACTATCCCGACAGTTCCACATAGGTGGTAGCCCCCAACATGTATGTTGGGTAGCAATGTGTACATACAGCCAAGTGTTATGTCATCTGTCCCTTGGTATCCACATATCCAGAGGTATTATGGAGTCCCTCGGTGTATCACATAAGACATTAGGGGCATGTATGCATATCCACAAGGCTGTTGTACACCTATAATGACTGCCATTATTGCCAGACATTGTTGTGTATGAACATGTCTGACATATACCCCAGGCATGTACCCTCACTCACACTTCTCTATAGTAACTGTCATGGGTGTGTGTGGCACAGATGACCTTGGCCATAGATCACTACAGTGGCCGGCCTTCTCACATACATACATATGTGACCTATGATCTGAGAAGCAGCGGCACAATCTGTCAAAGGAAACAAATGTATTCATGTCATATGCAGGCTTCACACCTATGTACTAATTGAGGTCACATGTACATATATTTATTTGCCACACAGATACCTGATGTGTGCAATGCACATACTGTTTTAATCCTGATATGTCATACCGTAGTAAAAGCAAAACCCACACTGCATTGACCAACAGTGTCACACACACACACTCAGCATTTGTAGGATTCAAACCCCTATCTAACTATGTTATGATACTAGAGAGAAACGCATTAACATGACACACTGCATACTTTACTGGGTGCTTTGTTTTCTCCTGCTATATTTGTAGGATGCTGACATCAACACACTTTCCAAAGAGGAATGTACCTCTTTTGATGTGTTTTCCCAGTCTCCAAAAAGAGCACTCCTCTCAAAGGTAATCACACACATACACACAGTCAGTAATTGCAGGATTTAAACCCCTACCTAGCTATGTTATGATCCTAGAGAGATATGCATTAACACGACATGCTATATGCTTTACTGGGTGTTTTGTTTTCTCCTGCTGTATTTGTTGGATGCTGACATCAGTACACTTTCCAAAGAGGAATGTACCTCTTTTGATGTGTTTTCCCAGTCTCCAAAAGGAGCACTCCTCTCAAAGGTAATCACACACATACACACAGTCAGCAATTGCAAGATTCAAACCCCTACCTAGCTATGATACTAGAGAGATAAGCATTAACACGACGTGCTATATGCTTTACAGGGTGTTTTGTTTTCTCCTGCTATATTTGTAGGATGCTGACATCAGCACACTTTCCAAAGCGGAATGTACCTCTTTTGATTTGTTTTCCCAGTCTCCAAAAAGAACACTCCTCTCAAAGGTAATCACACACATACACACAGTCAATAATTGCAGGATTCAAACCCCTACCTAGCTATATTCTGCTACTAGAGAAATACGCATTAACATGATGCGCTATATGCTTTAGCGGGTGTTTTGTTTTCTCCTGCTATATTTGTAGGATGCTGACATCAGCACACTTTCCAAAGAGGAATGTACCTCTTTTGATGTGTTTTCCCAGTCTCCAAAAAGGGTTCTCCTCTCAAAGGAAACACACACATACACACCCCACACAGTCAGTAATTGCAGGTTTCGAACCACTACCTAACTATGTTATGATAGTAGAGAGATACACATTAACATGACACACTACATGCTTTATTGGGTGGTTTTTACTATCCTGCTATATTTGTAGGATGCTGACATCATCAGACTTTCCAAATAGGATTGTACCTCTTTTAATGTATTTTCCCAGTCTCCAAAAAGGGAACTCCTCTCAAAGGAAACACACACATACACCCCCCCCACACACACAGTCAGCGATTGCAGGGTTCGAACCCCTACCTAACTATGTTATGATAGTAGAGAGATACGCATTAACACGACACACTATATGCTTTACTGGGTGGTTTCGTTTCTCCTGCTATATTTGTAGGATGCTGACATAATCAGACTGGACATGGTAAAGTGTGTACACTTTGTTTTTTGCAATCCCAGGAATGAACCATGGGGTCAGCAGGTGTTAACAGCTTGTACAGGACCCCACAATTCTTAGCTTGTGTGATCTATCTGTGGACAAATTGCCATTCCTTCATATGACAACACATATTTATGCACAGATTGTTGATTTTGTGGATACGACATGTGTCTGGGATGTTGATAAAGGGCTATTCAAAGTCTATGTGGGACATGTGTAGCTCCGTTCAGTGATGTATGTCCTGGGTGGCTGCCTTGCAAACAGTCTAGCATGTTTGGTAACCATGATCTGCCCATGAACATACCACAGTTGGTAGGGTTGTGTGTTTTGTCAGCTTCCAATAGCTCTGTTTATGACTTCAATCATGATGGACTCCATGGCCTTGCAGATCAGACTTCATAGACTTATTGGACTATACTTCCCATGGTGTGTTGTGCACCAACACTTGTGAGGAGTGCCATATGTTGCTGTAACACATTCAATGGTTTCAGATCCTGTGGTGAGGGTGAGTCTCAACAGACTGTTCAGGTGCAGGGTCTGTTTGTTCTGTAGTTCACTCATGACACATATAGGGAAACAATGTAATCCAATTGCTGCCATGCTTTTGGCTTTGGGGGGAGCTGTTTACCCATTCTACATGTGAAATCTCCTGGTATGATGATGGGGCCTTTCGTCAGTGGGAGGTGGGTATGTATATATGGGCCTGTCTGACAGGATGTCGACATTGTCAGTCAGGTACAGTTGGCCCTGACTCAGGACATATATGAGTGTACATTGCTATTTATGACATAGCTGAAGGAGGTGTCATGTTTCAGTCTGGACTCCTTCGCAGCTACTCTTTACAAAACACTGACGAACCTGAGCACTAAACCCCTGTTATACTCTTTTACACACTTAACACCCTACTGATCCTTTGTGATCAGTCAACAGAGTATGTTTTGATACATAGAGATCTTTATTCTCCAGTCCTGCCCCTGGCTGCTGTGCATCCCTGGCTCCAGCACCCGCACCTAATCTTGGGCTCCTGCCTATCCTGCTCTAACCTCTTGAACATACCCCACCGGACGTGCTTGATAGAACCCTCAGAAAAGGAAAATTAAATCAGAATAACTGAACTCCCATCTGCTCCCTGAGTGTCTTTCCCAGCAAGGAATTTTAGTGAAACTTGGGCTCCTGCCTATCCTGCTTTAACCTCCTGAACGTACCCCACCGGACGTGCTTGATAAAACCCTCAGAAAAGGAAAATTAAATCAAAATAACTGAACTCCCATCTGCTCCCTGAGTGTCTTTCCCAGCAAGGAATTTTAGTGAAACTTGGGCTCCTGCCTATCCTGCTCTAATCTCCTGAACGTACCCCACTGGACGTGCTTGATAGAACCCTCAGAAAAGGAAAATTAAATCAAAATAACTGAACTCCCATCTGCTCCCTGAGTGCCTTTCCCAGCAAGGAATTTTAGTGAAAGTATGCATACAGCTTTAACATTTTGTAACAAAGATAGTACATAAGTTCTTCTAGGTCGCTGAGTGCTTCCCTGCCAGGTTAGCCAGCAGCCTAAGCTCCCCTTTCTTTGTCATTTAATAACCCTATTCCCCCCTTTATATATACACCCTATTCCCCCCTTTATATCTACACGCCTATCCCGGTCTACGATAGCCCACTCCTTCCCCTAACCTGATATCTCCCTCAGGGGATCTTGCTACTTCAAACTGACTGGCCACTAGGTGGCGCTCCTTTACCTGCTTATTGTCTCTACTAACTTCACCCACTCTTACCTTATCTCCCCTACACAGTCTTCGACATCTCTTCCTCTGCTCACTCCCCCACTACTGTCCCAGGACTACCTATCCTCATTTTACTCCACAAACTCCCCTTCTCTATCCTTCATAAAGCCTCTTACCTTCTTCTACTGTCTTCCATCCAGATATCTACCCACTACTCTACTTCTCTGTAAGTCTTTCAATCCTCCTGCACATCTCTCCAAACTTACCTTCTGGTTCTCACACTCTACTGATTGTTTTCCTCACATTCTCCTTCCTTTGGCTCTACCGCTCCGTTAAGCCCTGCCTCTCACTCCGCCCTACCCTTCCCCAAATCCCACCTGCCCCCTGCACCTCTACTTTTATTCTTCACATTCTCCTCCCACCCATATCAATTAACCAATCTCTATCTTCTCCTTATTACCCCTCCCACCCAAATCAATTAACTAATCATAGTCCTCTTCTGATCACCCCTCCCACTCTTACTCCTCCCACTCCACCATCTTACACCCTCTCTACACACAATCTCCTCCTCTCCTCTCTGCAATTTAATATAACCCCTTCTACTTCTTTACCACTCCTCCTCAAACAGCCTGTTCTCTTACACTACATTTCTCCCTTCTTTTCTCCCCATTCTAAACATGCCCTCCCAAATCCTCAACACTTTCCTGATCCCTTGCTCCCTTCTCATACTGCTAATTCCTCTTTACCATGCTACCTCTTACTCTTCCAAAGCTCCCCCATGCCTTCCTTCTAGTCAAATTACCCCTTGCACTAAATTGCAACCTCTTCTATTCACTCACTTCCATTCCATATCCCCCTCTCTCATTCCTCCTAATCTACTGCACCTATTCCATCCCAAACTCTTCTCCACCTCAACAAAAACTTTCACTCTTAAACTACTGCTAGCCCCAAACAACTTCCTACTATACAAACCTAAAAGGCTAGAGGTTATATCCAGTAATGTCCTAGCCTTATCTGGAGATATCCATCCTAACCCCGGCCCCTGCTTCATTTCAAACAACTCCTTCCCCCCCCCTACTTCTACTACAAATAACTCTCTCCCCCTTTTCCCTTCTTCTTGTGCTTTCTCTCTTAACACTCTTAAGTTCTTCACTATCAATGCCCAGAGCCTTAACAACAAAGTACACCAACTACAAGCATGGATTAACCACAACCAACCTGACACCTTAGCCATCTCTGAAACCTGGCTAAAACCCCATATTGCTGACTCTGAAATCTTACCTCCTGGTTTCCACATCCTCAGACGCGACCGATTAAATAAAAAAGGTGGAGGCTCTGCTCTAATCTACTCTAACCTTCTCTCCCTAATCCCTCTTCAAATCACAACCCCTCAATTCAAAAATTCTGAACTAACAGCAAGCCTCCTAAGACTAAATAAACATAAGTATATCTGCATTATTTCCTTATATATCTCCCCAGGCGACAACATCTCTACCCTTGAAAATATTCTTCACTGGGCCTCAACTGAAATAAAATATGAAACTTACATTCTAGGCGACATCAATATTGATTGGAATAAAATCAACACACCTTCCCCCTCCCTATCCATTAACCTCTACAACTTCACCCAAGTAATCCATTTAACAACTCGTCCTAACAAAAAACATCCCCCAGGGTCCACCATAGACTGGATTCTAGTCTCCCATCCTAACAAGATAATTCTCTCTGGCACTATCCCTGATATCTTTAGTGACCATCTCCCTGCTTTCATTCATAGGTCAGCTAACTCCACTCAATATCAACACCACTACATTCAAACTCGTAATCTTAGCAACTTTAACCCCACAATTTTCTCAAACATTTTTAAACAAATTAACTGGCAAATCCTAAACACTCTTCCCCTTGACAATGCTGTAGAACATTTTAACTCTGTCTTCCTAAATACTCTTAATTCCCTAGCCCCACTAAGAAACAAACGAGTCAAAGCCAATTCTGCTCCTTGGCTGACCAAAGAAACAAAACAAATCATTCGTCACAGGGACAAATCCTGGAAGCTTTATCAGAAAAATAAATTGTCTTCCACCTTGCTCCAATACACCCAATTCTACAACCAAGTAAAAAAACTAATCACCTTGGACAAAAAAAAAACTACTACAATAAACTTCAGTCCAACAGTAATAAGAACCCAAAACAATTCTGGAATTCTGTTAATTCCCTTCTCCATCCAGGGTCCAGGAATAATCCTTGCCCTGACCCTTGTTTAACTGACATGGAGCTGGGCTCTCACTTCAACTCTTTCTTTACTGAAACCATAGCTAAGGTAACCAAAACTTTCCCAAGCAATAATCCACCCAACTCTCTTTCCTTAACACCCAACAACCATAATAACTGTCCTTTTAATTTCCAGCTCAAACCAGTTTCAACCATTTTTATAAAAAGGCTCTTATCCAAACTAAAGCCATGTTCTAATGCCCCTGACAACATCCCCTTCTCCTTCCTCAAATGTGCTGCCGAAGGTATTGCCCTCCCCATCTGTATCCTAATTAACAGATCCTTAAAAGAGTCGTATGTACCCAAACTTTGGCGTTCAGCCTTCATTCTACCTCTTCACAAAGGAGGCAAAAACACCACTATTTCCAACTTCCGCCCCATTGCCCTACTCTCTCCAATATCTAAAATTCTAGAAAAATGTGTCCACCACCAACTTTTGCCTTTCTTAACTCAAAATCACCTACTAACACCCACCCAACACAGCTTCCACCCCAGCCACAGCACCATAACTGCCTTACTATCCTTCCTAGAAACAGTCAGTCGAGCACGAAATTCTGGACTTCTAGTATCCACAGTACTGCTAGATCTCTCTAAAGTTCTGATACCATCTCCCACACACACCTTCTCTTTCATCTCTCCAACCTTAATCTCTCCCCTTCTACTCTATCCTGGTTCTCCAGTTACCTATCAGACAGAACTCAAGCTGTCAGATGGAAGAACTCTACCTCCTCCTTCTTGCCAACACCTACCGGCATTCCCCAGGGGTCCATCCTTGGACCAATGCTCTTCAACATCTTTATTAATAACCTTCACACTGTCATCCCTGATACCACAGTTATCCAATACGCTGACGACTCTACCTTAATCTGTGCCGCATCTAACTTTCCTGAACTTCTGACTAAAACACAAATAGCTTTTTCCACTACAGAGAACTGGATGCACCCAAATCATCTCTCTCTCTCAACTCGAATAAATCTAAAATTCTACTTTTCCCTCCCTCCAGGGCTTTCTCCTTTGACAAAAATGCTTTCAAAGTCCTAAGCCAAACCAACACTGCTATAGAAGTGGTCCCTTCTGTAAAACTTCTTGGCATTACCATAGATGAACAACTTAAATTTGATATCCATATACAACAAAACATAAAGAAAACCCACCAAAAGTTAGGTATGCTGTACAGGAATAACCACTTTCTCTCCAACTCCTCTAGGCATACCTTGGCAATTACCTACCTGCTACCCTCTCTACTTTATGGAGCCCCTCTTCTATCCAATCTGTCTGCTTCCAACACTTCAAAACTTGAAATTTGTTATAACAAGATCTCCAAATTTGCCACTAAATCCAAAACCTCAACTCACCACTGCCTTACCCTACAATCCCTGAACTGGCTAGAGCTCCCCAAGCACCTAGACTATATCCAACTAACCACCGCTCACAAACTAATATTCTACCCAGATAAATGCCCAGCCTTAACTAACATCCTTCCACCATACATCCCAAATCGATCTCTGAGATCTGAACACCAAAACCTAATCTCCATCCACAAACCCAAACATCCCGCTGGCCAGCTTCTACTCTCCTTCTCTCAAGGTAAGAAATGGAACTCTCTCCCTCCCTCACTTAGGACAATACCTAACCCAGAATCCTTCAAGACCCAACTGTTCCTATACCTGTCATCCAAACGGAAATGTTCCTGCTTTCACCCTACATAAAATCTAGGGAATTTTCCCCACTGAGCTCTCTATACTCCCTGCTCCACTCTTCCCTCAAGCTTTTATTTCTATTCTCCCAAATTACACTTGCTGACTGCCACAGATCAAGCAAATTTCTCACTTGACTCCCAAGTATGTAAATATCAGTATTGCCATGTTGCTATTGAAAAAAAAAAAAAAAAAGGGAAATCTATCTGTTAACTGTGTCTTATGATGTACATTTATGCATTTGCATTTCCTGACTGTATGAATTTTACACTTGTATTTTACCTTTAACACTATGTAACCCTTATGGTATTGTATTGCTTTGAAACTCCTAATTGTATGAATTTTACTCTTGTATTTTCCTTCACTAGTCTGTAACCCTTATTGTATTGTATTGTTTATGGAGCTTTTCTCCCCGGGCCTCCACTGAAAATGGGCACTTCATGGCCCAGTAGACTTCCCCGGTAATCAAACTGAAATAAATATAAATAAATAAATAAATAAATAATGTCATCATAATATCCTGGCGTGTCCAGGGGTCAGTTTCGTGTGTACTCTCCAGTCCAGCTGGTGAATATTGGAATTTTGACACAATGTCACAACTGCCTTATGTACACCGACAACCCTCTCCTCTTCCCAACAAACCCAGATGTATGTGAGAGATGCAACTATATAGACATACAAGAGGCTGAGCTCTCTCGACCCATGACTGGCACAGTCTATCAGGTGGTGAAGGTAACCACACACACCACAAATCCAGTCTCACATAGACCTATAGCGACAGCAATCAAACTACATTATCACACATAAACATACTCGAAGGCTCTAAATAAACTCTCCCTAAGCAGCAGAGACCACCAAAGCAGACACACAAACAACTGCTACCCCACTACAATACCCACATATCACATAGTTCACAAAGTCAGTGTGCCACACTGTCACTGCCCTTAGGGCTACGCAACACACCTAATACACTTGTAATAGGTGACACTTATTGTCAGACACACTGACATCCCACTCACCAGGCCGAAGAAGGGGATGGTCACTTTGAGCTGTCTGTCGGGTGCCAGGATCCGCCACATAACACATGCACTCAGGTCACTCCAAAGCAAGTACAGAAATGGCTCCATCATTGTCCATGCTGGTGCAAATAAACTCAGACGTTCCTCCCTGGACCACATGACATGATACATAGAGGAACTCTCTGACCATGTAGCCCAGGCCAGTATGACCCTGACCCTGTGTAGCATCTTACACTCACCAAGAATGATGTCACAGTATACAGACAAAATGATCACTTTTAACAGTTGACTAACATACTGGTGTCATTCAAAGGGGATCCACTGCCTGTCAGCCTGGGGTGACATGCTCGACATGCCACGTAGCTTCACTATGGACAGCTTGCACCTGTCACCCTTGGACTTTTGAATACTGGCTAAGGTTCTTGCCACCCCCATAGTGCCTTTTTTAAGCGAGGCTCAAAAGACAAACCCACCTCCATAGACATTACAGGGTAGAAGAAACTAAGGGTAATGCTGCTCAACACCAGATGTGTTACCCTCAAAATGCGCCCACTCAGGACTCTCCTCAGTATGGAGAATATCGATATCTGTGCAGTAACAGACACCTGGTTCAGGCTCCCAAATGCACACCAGCACTACCAGGTTATACTTCATACCATGCTTTCTGACGACAAGACTCAGAACGGCCAACACAAATAGGGGGAGTATCCATATACATCACAGATACACACACCTCCAGGTTAGTAGCACTGCACGAAGCATTGCAGACCATACATGTGCAACTAACAGTGTGCGAAAATGCCTTTCAGTTTGTAGACTGCTACAGACCACCCTCCCAAACTCAGGAACCACACTCGGCTTTCCTGGTAACACTGGAGAATATGAAGGCCTCCCCAAACACCATCATATTGGGTGACTTCAAATACCCAAACATTGACTGGGGATACTGAAGCCCCAACAACCTCGCCCAACAGTTGCTACTATTTGTAAACTGAAATGCTATGGCACAACCGTTCACCACACCCACAAGAGAGGTAAACATATTGGACCTGATCATCACCAACATGGGGACTCTTATGTTCCACACCAGAGGTATACCCCTCATTGTTAAGGTCAGACCATACATTTATCTCACTGGACATCCATATCCCGTCCCCACACCCATTGTAGGTAATCTTGGTGAACTGCTCAAAAGCAAATGTCATACTTCTCCAAACCAAGGTGGTATCCTTCAAAGACCCTGGGACAGTGGTAAATATGACTCAGACCGCCGAATCCTTTACAAACGCATTCTATGGACACCTACTGGACTGCATGGATCGTGCTATCCCAAATAACAACAAGACTCACTCTTCCAGTGGCAGGGGACCTGTCTGGTGGACCCCGGCCATTAATAAGCTAAACAACGAAAGGAGGAGGCTACTACATGATACAGCACTATCCCAGACAGGGAAGGCATCTGTGATCTGTACTAGCAGAAAGCTACAATCACTCATGTATTCATCTAAGGCCCGCTTCTAATGGACTACTGCACCAGACACGTAGGAAAATCACAAGGCCTTCTTTAGTTATGTCAGGAACCTGGGTGGACACTCACTGATATGCTGTGAGTTACTGCATACTGACTAAACATACCCTGAACCCACAGACATTGCCAACATCCTGTCAAACAGGTTCAGTGCAGATGTCTCCCCCCCATCCCCCCTAAGGAGCAACTGTCCATCCCAACAGAGTGTAACCTCCCTGACATCACAAATGAACAGGTCTGTGCTGCCCTCCCCAAAGCAGACAACACAGCATCAATGGGACCAGACGGTGTCCCGGCCTCCGTCTTACACAAGCTTCATGACGAACGTAACCCTCACATTAAGTCACTGTTCAATATCAGAGTTATTACAGGATATGTACCCAAGGAATAACGTACAGTGACAGTGGTCCCGCTCCACATAGGTGGTGCCACAACGGACCCCAGACAATATTGCCCTATAAGCCTAACTAGCCTGTTCTGCAAAGCTATGGAGCGTATTGTCATGGAACTCATACACATAGACATCGGGAACCTACAGACATTGGGTCCTACACATTTCAGCTTTGTTGTGGGCAGATCTTGCCTCTTGAACCTGTTTGTATTCTTTAAACAGTTACCAGGTCCATAGACGTAGGGAAGGTTGTCCACACAGCCTACCTGGACCTTGCAAAACCCTTCAACACAATACCCCACTCGGCCATTATACATAGGCTCACCAGCGTCAACATCGACACATATCTCACAGGATGGATTGCTAACTGGATCAGGGATAGCACCCACATGGTCAGTACTGCAGGTGCCATGTCTGACTATACATCAGTTACACGTGGCATTCCAGAAGGCTCAGTCCTGGGACCTCTCTTGTTCAGTATATATTTCTCTGACGTACAGGCTAACACAGGAGGAATATGGCTGACCATGTTCGCAGATGACTGCAAACTGGGTGCCATAATCAACTCTCCAGCTGGCACATGCATACTCAAACAGGGTCTCACAGAGATGGATGACTGGTGCCAGAGCCATGGCCTACAGCTAAATGCCATTAGATGCATAGTCATCCACTTTGGGAATAACAACATGACCACACATTACCACATAGGTGGTAATCCATTACGTACGGTAGGAGGTGTTAGGGGTTTGGGGACATGACTTGTTTGTACTCTTGCCTTTGACAATCACGTTGCCAATGTGGTTAAACAGACCTTCTATATAGCCCACCTTATCCCATATGGTTTCACATCTAGATCAAGTGAGGTCATTGTGCCCCTATACTCATCACGACCATGCTTGGTTACAATGCCCCATTTGGGATGTACCTTACCTGACACCTGCAGCAACTGTAATGGCCACAAAGGTTCCTCAACAAGCCGATCTAGGGACTCACACAGATTCCCTGCGCAGTTCGGATACAGTAACTCCAGCTCTACTCAGTCACTTACCGCCTACTCAGATGTGATGTGTGCCTGTTGTTTAAGAAAATGTCCAACCCAGAATTAATGGACATGCTCCACCTCAGGATGTCCGAATCCCTTGGAGCTACACACTCCAGGGACATAAACCTCAGCACAGAAGTTAATAGGACATGCTGGAGGGACAGATTCTTATCCCAGAGGCTCCACTCACTTCAGAATGTAATCCCAGTTTTGCATAGGCAGAGCCACCCACTGACCACCTACAGCAGACATCTTGACAAGTGGATGGGTGATTGTATGTTTACCCCTGGGATATCTTCTGTGTCCCTGCTAGACAGAGGCACAATAGACTAAACGTAAATGGCCTATCTTGTGTGACCTACTATTCACAGGCACAGTGTACTAATCTGACAGTGTTGTGAAAGCCAAACATACTCTGGCTAGGCTTGTACATGCCCTTGGGCAGATAGCCTAGTATCAACTTCTGAACCTATGATAATGTTCGGGATGCACAATGTTTATTGATGATACTGATTGCAGGTTTTTATCGTCTTTGCTTTCCCACTTTCTATGTACAACTTCGGTATCTGCAGAACATATTTGATTATGACGGGGTTCCACTATATTATATATGTGACTGTTGTCATATAACTGTGTGCACAGGGCAGATTGCTGAATAGTGAGAGGTTCCTGGGTTAACACATGCTACTGCCGGTTATGTGTGGCCCACTGCTGTACTCAGACATGGCCTAAGTGTGTGAGCATGCCCAGTTTGGCTTTTCAGTGTTTTGTTACCTGACATTTGTCTCATTTATTCAAGTGTGTGAGCATGCCCAGTGTGACCTTTCAGTATGTTGCTGTCTGAGATCCACTACATTTGTTGATGTGTGTGAACATGACCAATATTAACATTTATACTGTGTGTGTTGAAAGTCAGGTTCTATTCTTACTGCAGGACTCACCTTTGTGTCATAACTCGACAGGGATTATGCTGTGTCTGCAGGGTTTCCATGAGATACTTTGCATAGACTTATCAACATTTCTTCATACAGGCTGACTACTGCAATACTGTCATGGTTTAGTGGTTCAGTACTATGAATATAGTGCACAGTATCCTGGGTTCAAGGCCCATTACTACTTTATCTTTTCATACTGAGCAGACCAGACTGCTTAAGGGCCAGTAGAGCATATATGAGCATGTTGGCTTTTGTTCAGCTATGCCCTACTTAGACCAAGCTTGTCCGACATTGCTCAATATTAACCAACATTGCCGGAAGTTGCCCAATATTACTCAACATTGACCACAGTTGTGCTAGTTGGTGTGTGCGATTTTGCTTACATATACTACATGGTGGTAAATGCTGTTTAGCACTGCTTTATATTGCTTAACACATGGCAATCATGTCTCAGGTGGTGCTGCAGGGCTGCCTATGTTGGATGCACATACTACACCCCCTATACATGTTTGAAAACAGGTAGTGTCAAGTTGGGCATCCCTTTTACTATATGTGCAAGTCAGAGAGAACTATCATTTCCAGAGTTCCTACTGAGCCAGTGTATATGCTATGCGTTGCCTCTTTGCCAAAGCATACTGGGCACGCCTCCTTCTGCCTACTGGGGCAGGCACAGGTTGTTCCTCCTCCGAGTCACGCTCTGCCTGTGATGGCCTTGGCAATGGTGGGGGGCTGTTTGGCCCGGGCCTATGCTGGTCCTGCTGCAGCTGTTTTCGCAGGATCATATTATGTAGCATAGCACATACCATGACAATTTGGGTACATGTAGTTGGTGAGTACTGCAAGGCTCCACCAGATGTGTCCAGGCACCGGAACCGTGACTTGAGCAGGCCAAACACACGCTCGATTACATTTCATGTTTGTGTGTGTGCCTCATTATGGCGTTCCTGTTCAGGTGTGTGTGCGTTTCTGATGGGTGTCATCAGCCATGGCTCCAGTGCATAGCCAGCATCCCCAACTAGGTGACCATATGGGATGTCCCCATCGGCAAATGTCTGGTACAGCTGCATCAGATGCCAGATATGGGAATCATGGTAGCTTCCAGGGCAGCCAACACACACATTCAGTATTATGTCCTGGGCATCACACATGACCTGGCAGTTGATGGAGGGAAAGCCCTTGTGGTTGTAGTAGACCCTACCCCACTCACTGGCTGGTGCTTTGATGCGTATGTGCGTGTAGTTTATTGCACCCACTACCTCAGGGTATTCCGCTATTTGCTGGAAGAGGTGCATATTGCTGGCCAATACCTCACGGGAATTGGGGAAATATACATGATCACCGACATGTGCTGACATGGCATCCAGGAACTGGTGCAGTACCCTGGATGCTGATGCCTGTAATATCCTCATCATATCACCAGTTGGTCTCTGGAAGGTACCTGTTGCTAATATTCTTAGGCCAACACATACCTTGGTTTCCACTGGGATGGGTTCCCCTCTGTTGGTTCTGTGTGTAAGGCATGGCCTGCACAGCTCAACAATTTGCTGCAAGAGGTCTCTGTCCACTCTATAGCGCTCCACTATCTCCAGCTCATGTAGCCCCTGGTAGGTTACCCTGAGCCTGTACACTCTTTTCCGTCTCCTCACTGTGGGTTGTCCAGCAGCATTTGCATTGTCACCACCCTCAGCATGTTGCATATGTCGCCTTATAACAGCAATGGCAGCCCCTAACATTTCTTTGTCTCAGTAAATCTTTTTCAGTTTTCACTTCTATTAGCTTACTGCAGTGTTGCAGTGTCTCTTGAGAGAAACATAATGGACTGTTGTTTGCAGAGTTTTAAGTGCTGGGCTTGGCTGGGCTACTGACTGCCTGTGTAATTGCCTGATTCTGATTGTTTTCAGCTGCTAGCTCTGCTAGTACTCCCTGGTAACTTCCTACTATTTGTTGTGCTTCCTTTTTCCTTTCTGTTTCCTCGGGGGGCAGCGCCGTGCACACAAGCACAAACACGTGCACAGCAACTCACACGCGCGCACACATGCTTACACGGACTAAAACTTCCTTATTCTTGTTAAAACGCGCGCACACCGGCACAAACGCGCTTACAACTATTTCAACATCCTTATACATGCTTACTCTGGGTTAAAAACTCGCACACACACTTACACGAGCGCACACAGTCTTACTCGGGTTTACAGGCGCACACACTCGCGCATACACGCTCAGCCAGAAACTTTAGTGTTATCCATGGCATACACCTTTGATTTCTTTCCTTTACCTAGCCTGCCTGTTGGCACACCTCTTTCAATGATGTGTAAATGACAGCTGACACATGCCACTCTGCTCCAATGAGCTTCACTTCTTTCATACATACCCCCCTCGTGATGTCACCTATCTTCTACTCTGTTACTCCCCTTATCCTACTCCTACACTCCACAGACTGTGCTCATTTGCTATGTAAACTTGCGATTCACTATCCTAACCCTCATTTGCATAGGATTGCCTACTAATGCTTGGTTACATCTCTTAGACTGAGCTTCTCCCCTTAGCAACCTCTACTCGGTGGCCATGTTGTCTTCAGCCTGCCATTCCCTTGCATTGTAAATTCATATTAGCAATAAAATCCACATTTGTGGATCTTAATTATAGATTTTCTGGTTTTTAGGGCGCAGTGCGTTTGCGCGGCGCTGCGCTATGCTTAAACCCCGGAGATCGGGATGAAAAAAAAAAGTAATTTTATTTTTATTATGCATCACTGAACATTGCCAGTGGCCGAATATGTGGCCATTGGCATGCTTCCTCATGTAAATGCATCCTTTTTTTGGAGCTGTCACGGCTCCGTTTTGCTATTTGCAGAACTGTACTCAGTTGTCAACTGAGTACATTTCTGCAAATAACACTACTCCTACTCGGACAGGTTCGGGTTTCCTGGATCGCAAGTTTACCTAATTTGCATAGCTTTCGCCTGCAATTGAGGTAATTTGCATATCCAAGCCCTGTCCGTGTAGGACTCATTTTGAGAGCTCTGTTGCACGCCCCTACCGGCTGTTCCTGGATCGCTCGGCGGACATGTTGGTTGCATGGAGTCTTACTCTACTCTTAGACTCCGTGCAAGCCTTCGTGAATCCAGCCCAGTCACTATGTAAAACTAACTGGAGTGAGGTGTTCAGTGGAAGAACTGCAGATGGAATGTGGAAAGTTTTGAAAGGGAAATAGTGCATAAAATCAAAAAAAAATGTTTAATATCAGGATCTATGCATAGAACATCAGGGGGATATATTTCCATAAAAACAAGATATATGATTAAGGTGAGAGACAAAAACATACAAAAAATGGAAGAGAGGTTAAACTACAACTTTGAAAACTGAAATAAACAAGCTGGACAAACAGATTAAGCATAATGTGAGACAAGATCAAGAAAATTTTGAAGAAAATGTATATAATGATACTGAGCATAGCAGGAAAACTTTTTATAGATACATAATATGTAGAAAGAGTAAAGACATACAAATTGATAAACTGTGTGCAGATTCTAAAATTTATTCTCAGACACAACAGATTATAGATATATTTACAAAATATTATGCAAAACAGTTTGGCTGCACAAAGGGGGTGATAAGTTGTCCTAGTGACATTCAGGTAACTCCAGATACTAGAATCAAATTAGATTATATTGAAAAAGAACTGCACAAACTGGATCCAAACAAAGCACATGGAGGAGGCGGAATTAGTAACAATGACCGAGAACACTTCAGCAAGAACTCACAGTACCATTATATCTTTTATTCACTAGGTCTTATAAATATGGGGAAATTCCTCAAGATTGGAGATGTGCTTATTAAACCTGTCTTTAAGGGAAAGGGGAGTAGGACAAATCCAGAGTCATATAGACCCTTAAGTCTACTTTCATGTTGTGAAAAAATAATGGAGAAGGTAATATTGGATAAGTTATTGTCAAAACTGGATAGGTTGGGAGTTGAAACCATATATCAGCATGCATATGTTGAAAATAGATTTATTACCACCTGTAACATGATGTTCTATAACAATATAATAACAGCTATGAATGAAAAATTGTGCTGTGATGTAATTTATATAGATTTAACTTCAGCATTTCACAGGGTCATACACAAAACACTGATCAATAAATTAGTACAACTAGGTATTGCTGTACTCTTGATAAGACTGATAGCTGCGTGGCTTACAAAGAGGACATTGCAAGTATCATACAGCAAATGAACAGGTGAAATCCTTGGTTACAGTCAGGGTGTCCCACAAGGCTCTGTCCTAGGTCCTTACTTGTTTAGATTGTATCTTTCAGACCTATTTTTTTCATCTAAGGTGTTCTACAGTCTATATGCAGATGACCTGAAATTGGGTAAACTGATTGCATGTCTGCAAAATAACTTGTCTAAATCGACCATTTGGACACAGGAGAATAATATGCTGATAACTACATCAAAAACTAAGCATATGAGATTTGGGAGACATAAATTGAAAGGTGAATATTTAATACAGCACACAGTGATTGAAACTGTAGACTCATTTAAGGACCCAGATATATGGGTAGCTCCAGCTATGAGTTTTTCTAATTATATCAACCAATTGGTTAATGATAGTTACATAAGTTGTATAAAAAGATTTACAAAGTCTAGGAAATCAAAAATGATGAAGTCATTGTTTCTTCATTACATTAGCTCCACACTTGAGAATGGAATAACAATATGGAACCCTATAAGAAAACAAGTGTGAATAAACTGGGAAGAGTACAGTGGAAATATACCAAGTGCATCCATGGATGTAAAAATGTAAGTTATTATGAAAGACTAAAATACCTGAACTTGTACAGTGTCTTACAGATAACTAAGAGGATATCTTATTCAGGTATATTGGGCATTTAGAGACAGCTGCCTCTGGGAATGTTTGGGATTATCAAAATATACTAGAGAATCATCAGACAACCTATGTAGAAGATTCTATAGGAATGAGAGGTGTACTAATTGGTTCTCTGAGAGAGTAGCTGATGCATGGAACAGACTACCAAATTCTATTAAAGCAAGTAGTAGTTCAGATATTTTTAAGAACAGCCTGGACACTTATTACAGGAACAAGTATTTTGGTATATTGGCAAGCTAGAAGGGCATTGATGCCCATGCTTGAAATAGTTGCATGTATTAATATTCAATAGACAAAAATATTTGCTTTTATCAGTTTTTTTAGCAATTCAGTAAGCAGCCCAAAAGGCACATCAGTTGATGGCACTCTTTAAGTTCAAGCCCCCCAAACTCAGAGAACATGGTAACCTATGTGGAAGTATTTTCAGAAACCCTGTTCAAGCATGTAAATAACTACATAGAAACAGCAGCAACAAACTGCAATAAACTTAGTACAAAGTCCAGTAACAAGCCCTCTTGGTGGACCCCCCAGTATAAATAGGTTGTACAAAAATAGAAAGAAAATCCTCTCCAAAAATAGGAAGGGCTAAGCCCAAAACACAAAAGACTCCCTCATCAGGCTCAGCACATAACTGAGGGGATTAATCAAGTCTACTAAAGCTGACTTCAAGGCAAAAATAGCCTCTCAGACTAAGGATGACCATAAGACATTTTTCATTTATGTGCACAAACTTAAAGGGAACACCCAACTGTGTGCTGAGCTAATAGTAAATGGAACTTCCTATACTGAACTGGTGGATATAGAAAATTTACTGGCTGATAAATTTAGCTCCAGTTTCACCCCTCTATCACCCCAGCTCCCCCCCAGGAAATACCCTCTGCCAGTTCTCCCCCAGCTATTACTAAAGAACAGGTGCTCACTGCACTCTTCAGAGCTGAAAACACTGCATCAGTGGGTCTTGATAATATCCCAGGATGCCTCCTAAATAGTTTGAAATATGACCTGTCAGGCCCACTAGAATCTATATTCAACCACAGCCTCCAGCCAGCCTTCATTCCTACAGAATGGAGGACTGCAATGGTCATCCCTCTACACAAAGATGGACCATCAATGGATGAAGGAAACTACAGACCCTTAAGTTTGGCTGGTCTTATATGTGAGCTCATGGAAAGAATTATCACGGACCTGATAAACAAAGACATAGGAAATCTTCAAACACTGGACCCATCCCAGTTTAATTTTGTCAATGACAAGTCATGTGTACTAAACCTGGAGGTCAGTAGAGGCATGGATGAGGGCAAAATGGTACATACCACCTACCTTGACCTGACAAAGGCATTTGACACAATAACTCATGCAAGTATTATAGAAAAAGTCACAAATTTATGCATAAATCCTTATGTCACCTGATGGATAGCCACATGGCTCACATATAGGACACATGAAGTTGGGTTGGGGGAATCCACCTGTGTCCCACTGGGCTCAGTACTCGGACCTCTGTTGTTTGAAATATACTTCTCTGAAGTCAAGGGAAATGTAGAAGGTCTTTGGCTGACCAAATATGCTGACAACTGCAAGTTGTATGCAATCACTGAATCTCCCAGAAATATAGATATCCTCCCTGAGGGATTGACACAGACAAATAACTGGTGCCAGAAACATGGCCTAAAACTCGATGTAAAAAAATGAATAATTATACCTTTTAGTAAGATGACCACCCCTGCAAACTGCAACCGTAATAACACTCCCCTAAGAGCAGATCCAATGGTAAGGAACTTGGGAGCTCAGGTTGACAGTAACCTGAACTTTGATCACCATATTTTCAAGGGAGAAAGAAAATCCTTCTTCAGAGTGCAACTTATAAATAAGGGCATGACATCCAGATCTAAGGAGATCATAGTCACATTATACTCAGACCTCATTAGACCAAGAACTGAGTACAATGCACTCTTTAACATGTACCTGGCCAGGCATTTGCAACAGCTGGAATGGCAACAAAGGTTCCTCACTAAAAGAATACAGGGTGACAATAACGTGCTATATGGACTGCCTCAAAACCTTGTCCCTGTACTCTGTCTCCTACAGACTGCTGAGAGGCAATCCTATGACTAACCTAGAAAGCATTCTCATGATCCAGCCATGATGGATCTGCTAAGCATTCACAAAATAAACAGCACTAGAATTACCCAATCTAATAATCTAAACCTTGTCTTTGAGATAAACAAAACACGTTGGAAGGATAGGTACGTGTCTCAGAGATGACCCTATCTCTGTAACAGACTTCCCATTTGTGTGAAACAGACCTCTCCCTAAGCCTATTCAAATGCATTTTGGACCAGTGGATGGGAAATTGCAAATTCACCCTTGGCTTGTCACCAGTGGCCCTTATGGACACGGACAGTTTATAGATGCCGTTAGGTACATGCATATATCAAAGCCATTCTAGCCCACTGATAATTGGGAAAATTGGGGTATGAATGGCTAGTCTTAAAAAAGCTATAGGGCTGTTTGCCCAGTAAACTCCTATGGTCCAATGATCACATGATAACCCCTCTGCTTAAAATTGTAATAATGCATATTTGTTCTTGCTCTGTCTACTTTAACAATAGATTGTAAAGGCAGTGCCTAGTTTTTGTTTTCCTTTTATTAACTTGTTCATACAGTGGTATACCTGTTATCTCAGTTCTGCTACACATTCCTCAGTCTCTGGTAGCTCTAATTTGAGTTAAGTGAGCTGGAAATAAGTATGCTGAATTGTTTTCTCATTTCTGTAGAATGATAAAAACTCCTCTCCAAAATAAACTATATTTAATTCAACACGTAAGGAATAAGTTGTTATGGGGAATAAACTAAAGAATTTTACTGTACTTCTTGTGGTTATGAGAAGGCATGAGATCAGAAACTGACCATCCTTATACCACTGTCACCAGTGAGACATGAATCTGAATAGTTTTATTATATTTTAAAAAGGATCTAAGGATTTTAAAGAAAGAAAATGATACTGAAAATTTGTTCTACTATGAAACACTGAGTGGCAAAATACTAAGAATTAGAAATGCCAAAAAATAATGCCTAAAACACAGAAGGATGAAGAAAATAACTTTGTTTTTTTTTTGGTGGCCAAACACCCTTGTACCCACAGATGTATATTGTATATACCAACTCCATTGTCACACCAACTCAAAGAATGGAGACATGTCCACAGTAAGGGAATCACTGCTAATGCACACTTAGAAATTGCATTGGCAATGATTTCCTATGGAAAAAGCAATCAACATTGTGTTCTTCAGCATTTTGGGCTATAGGCAACTGATGTGCAACTGATGCACACCACTGGCCACATGTAGAGATAGCCTGAAAAATCTATACATGTATGCAGATGTGATATATGGTTAGGTTATCTAGCTGGGGTATTTTCTTGATAATTAATACATATTATAGAGTACAGCAGGACCTTGTTATGCATGAAAATCATGGTATGTGGCACCACTGGTGTGCTGTCCCATCACCCAAATTATTATACTGTCTTTCCTATGTAAGCAGGACATGATGACAAAGTGCATTAAAGGACATACATCAGAATGTCCAGAACAGTCCAAGTGAAATGGACATGTAGAGATGAAGAGGGCTCAGTTAATAAAAGTTAGCATCTTTGCTGCTTCTTTCTCACATTTTTATAACTTATAGTATATACTATTGGCATACACCATGAAATTATGTCTAAAAACTGTACAGAACAAAGCAGAAAGCCCTGCCACAATTGTCAGCTGCTTTATAATTGAAACCTCTTGTGCTTTTGCTTTTGGGTTATAATTAACACCAAGCAAACTCTTCAAAGCTTAACTGCTTTGAAATACAGAATGGTTTAGCAGTTATCTCTTCACATAATATGTCTGTCTGGCACAATTAAAACAATGGACAATAAAAGTAGCTAATAGCACACAACGGAAAGCCAACCTTTGAAAATCAAATTCCTACAAAACAGGCTTTTGTGCTGTTTCTACACTTTCTTGAGTCTTGATAAAGCATTCAAGTTGCACAAAAGCTTACTGTTTCATTAAAATACCTTAACTCTTCTTACACTTGGTCCAGCACCCTTATTTGTCTTTGTGGACAGAATAAAATGCAAAAAAAGAAAAGTTAAATTGCTCTAAGTAACAGAATCATGATAAGAATAGTCAAAACTCAGTAACAATAGTCAAAATGCTAATGTTTTATCAAATAAAGATACAGTTGAGACAAAGTCTGACCCATGGAGAGTCTCAGAAAAAATACCAATTGGCACTTTCTTTTTACCAGTTTTTGACACATTGCTAATTGTTATTGTATATCAATCACAGTCTAAAATGTATTTAAGACAATGAGTACTTTAATAGGACCTCCAAGGATAATGTTGGTGATCCATCTTTGGAAACAGACTTAATTATTGGGAGGCTGATGAGATAAGGAGGCCTTAAGTAATCCATATTAGAATTTAAAGTTGCTTTGAGATCTGTGAGAATAAAGCTGTTGTATTAAGCAAAATAAAGCATGGTATCCATGTGTGAGGTTTAAAGCATTGCTCCTAATGACCTCATATGAAATAACTTGTGTCAGTCTCATGACTTTGCTTCTTCAGGAGACAAATCTGTAAGAAGATATAAGCTACAGAGTACTGATTATATTGCTTTTTTCAAGTCATAGGAACAGCTATCAAAAATGAGACCTCTGCATTAGACATAGTCTTATCTGGGCATTCTCTGTAAAAGTCAATGACATGACATTATTAACTATGCTAGAACTCCATGGGCTTCTGGGATAGTCAGTAGATGGTAGGCCATGTTTGAAAGTTAAGTACTAAACAGGACTGCTGACTAGAGAAAAATAAGGACTAATGAACAAAATATATCTGACAGGCCATGCTTATTAAGGAGTGTATATATCAACGCATTTCTAATAATCCTGGGCAGCTGTTAGTTTTGGCAGATAAAAATGTAAAATTCATAGTATAACTTTCAAGATTAATTAAAGGACACATATTCAGTTCCTGGGAAAAACATGGGTTCTTGCCACACTGTTACAGTGACACTTAGTTTACAAAATAACTGGAGGTAAATTGTGAGGATGGCATCTCCTACTGTTAGAAGTTAGCATTAACAATTTAAGAGAGACATTGGGAAATACTATAGAAATCGTAGATATTAGCATCTAGCATCATAGTCCCGTAGTTAGAAAGTCACATACAAAAATATCAACATGGGTACAGAAACACAATTGGGTTGTCTAAGGAAAAACTTGAAAGTGAAGACTTAAGAATTCCAAAAATTGTTTTTCTTCATATACAGTGACATTAGTATTTCTCTTTTGCTTTTGTTAACAGTGGAGGCTCCAGGTTCTTTTTCTCACTGGGGCACAATTGGGGCACAGAAGCCAGCTGGTCGGGCTTGTAGGACATGTGGAAGAAAAAAACAAGCACCAAAATACCATATGAATAAAGTATAGAATACATGATACATGGTAACCACTCACCCATAATCAACTCTTAAAAGTGAAAGACCATTTCCCTAAGAAAAAACTGTGTAGTTACATACTCTTACAAATCCTGGCGATATTCACAACACAGAAAACTAGTTGTATGTCATGCTCAAGGATTATGGTCTGGATGAAGCGTTGTAATGCTACAGTGTAATAAGTCAAAGGTGTAGCTACCAATACAATAGAGGTAGGAAAATGTCATGCACAAAGACATTTTTGCCTCCTTCCTTCCATGGTTCAGTAGAAAGAAAAAATATCATTAAACCAAATTCATGAACTGAAAGTCAGAGTTATTTTGTTCTGTGCTTCATTGTAATGAAACATATTTTTAAACAAATGCAGCATATTTTGCCAACCGTCCAGGTAAAACATATATCTTCTCACTGCAGACACTGGTAAAGTAGTTTAAATGTCTGTTAACAGTTCTTTGAATTAGAAGCAACAGTGGTCAGTTAACAGCTCCTGAATTACAATAATACTTCTGACCTTGGGACTAAACATTTGAAGCCTTAAAACATGCAGTCCAGCTAGTATATTTTGTTGAGTATGTACAACTACAGTTAAAGAGGTAAGAGCTGCTCTGAGAACACAGAGTACCTCGAGCATAGGTTCCAGAAGCTGTGCAAGATGCCTGTGACTCACAGTACTGCCATTCTATTTACTTGGAAGTTAAAAAACATGATTTCCTTATGTCTGGCATGAGTTGTATAAAGGGGACTTAAGTGGATTCTCATGGAACAAAACTTCAAGATTTTACAGTGGCAGGCCAATTGAGATATAATAACCATATCCAGTTAATGATTCCAATGCATTAAAATAGTTGGAGTACAAATACATAATGAAATAACTGAGATACAGTGGCAACCATTATTTATTTATTTATATTTATAGTTGGCCAGGTTAGTCCCAATAGGCCAACATTCTCTTTTCAGGGGAGACCTGAAGTGGCTTTCATACTGAATAGGGGAAACTTGGCCAGAAGTCCTAGGAAATGCCCCTACTATTTTGATATGTACCTTGGGATCTTTTACATTCACCTGAAGTACTACCAACTCAGGCAAATGGAGCCTTAGTTTAATGACTCAACTGAAGAATGGTACATCCAGGAGTGTAGCACCCCCCCCCCCACCTTATGCTGCAGTACAGTTTCAGTATTGGAAAATTAATGCAAGTACCTGGCACAACAGTAGAAGCCACAGCTTTCTTCACCAAAAACAAGTGGGTTACCTGCTGAGCTGCTGAGACTGCTCCCTCCAAGGAAAACAACACTGATAAAGACAAAAACTGTACCAGGCAATTGCAGCAACCTGAACTACCCACTACACTATTTCTGGTTTATTGAAATAACTGCAATAGAAATGCTTTAGATCTGAATATTTTAGAGTAACACCATATCTTTCAACTTATTTGGTGAAGAATTCAGGATAAAGCCAAAAACAATGGACGGGGAATAAAGGCAGGAACATTTTTTAAATATCACTCTAATTCACTTAAAAATAGAACAATATGTCTTGCATCAATACACATTTTTGAGCAGTAAGAAATATAGAACTCTGATGACTGGCATTACTTACTGACTGTAATCGCAAGTGATTTACCAGAAAATCAAAAATGTTATGATAGCTAGGACAAATATTTGAAGCAAAATCAGGGATGCTCTGCAAAAATAGGGAGAGTTGACAGGTATGGGAGGCGCTCAAAAAGGAATGCCTAGTCACAATAACCAGTTCCAGGATTTGAATACTTTTTTGGTTCTATTGGATTTTAAATGTTGCAGTTATGATTTTCTGAATGTTATTATAAATGTCAACAATTCTCAGCAGAGGGCTTTAACAGATTCTAGTTTTAATGACTGAGATCATTAAAACTACATATTCTTAAAGTCTTATGCTAAGGCTTTTTCCTTTTCAGGTTTGACATTACTATAACACCCATAGTACCAACAAGTAAAAGAATTAAAGAAGCTGAAAACATAGTCAACTTTCCATCTTCAAAATATGGGACACTACACTGTCTTCATAAGGTAGAAAAACAGGAAACGTGGAACATTTACTAACAATGAGGGAGGGAGCTCACAGCATGGTTACAATGTTACTTTATACTTGTTTTACCACACACCCAAACATGAGGCAAATCAATAATATTATGCAAAAGAGGAGACATATAAGAGGCAAATTACTCAAATTCACTTACAAAGTATAGCTTTTGCACCAACATGCATTTTCTGAACATTTGAGCAACAGACACTATGAAACTCTAATCACCGGTATTACTGACTGACAATAAACTTTAGTGATTTTTAACTCTCAGTGATTTATCAGAAAATGAAGACACAAGTGAGGATTTGGTAGTTAGCACAGGGGGTTAGGACTGTAACCTCTTATTGAGCTACTTTCTGTTGTCTGGGGTGCAGGGCCTGATTGTTTCTACCGCCATTTACCTACTTTGTGACTTTGAGTAAGTTACTTAACCAGATAGTGCTCCTGGTTTTTACCTCGTTTAAAAGATAGAAAAAACAGATAGGGCATATATATATATATATATATATATATATATATATATATATATATATATATATATATATATATACACATATATATATATATATATATATATATATATATATATATATATATATATATATATATATATATATATATATATATATTCATGCGCAGTTTCTGAACAATAGGAGAAGATCCTGATCATGGTTAAATGGGCCCCTAGGCAGAGTAATTGACCAGACCCCCCCGTAGCCATACACTCTACTCTTGGCTGTCTTGCCCCACTTACCCTAAAACATTGTTGAAGCCTGCCAGAGTACATACTATTTTCTTGATTACTTCTATAACAGTCATAGAGATTGGATTTAATTTAACACCTTTATTAAAAACTTTACAGTAAAAATACTGACAACCATTCATGCTGTGCAGTTTATTCCCAGACAAATAAACACACTGTCAACAGTCTACAAAATAAAGAAAGCAAGGATCCTACCCACAGAACATATCTCATATGATGAAGCCCCTGCTTACTATACTCAACGTCTTCCTTTCCACCATTACTACTCTTGGAAGCAGGATACACATACACAAACACACACAGATATGACCATCATTTACACCCTTCTATGACTGCATACATTCACATGTTTGCTTGTGATAAAAACGAATGAACAAATACATAAATAATGATCATGAGGTGTATTTCAGATCACCACTGGGAGAGCCATACTGTGCATCCCATTGCACACATGTCATGCCCTCCCAACCTCTTAGCTCAAGAAACAAAGACTCAGTAATCAGGAACAGATTTTAAATCTTTCTCTTATATACTTAGATAGTTGCA
Source organism: Protopterus annectens (assembly GCF_019279795.1). Classification (NCBI taxonomy): domain Eukaryota; kingdom Metazoa; phylum Chordata; order Ceratodontiformes; family Protopteridae; genus Protopterus; species Protopterus annectens. The sequence continues at coordinate 426,103,531 of NC_056725.1, forward strand.
TTAGTAAGTTTTTTTGAAAGACACAAAGTCTGAAAAGTCTGAAACTCATATGCCTGACATAATTAAGTGACTGTAATATACAATGATTTGACAGAAAGCCACAAATTTTACAAGAAACAGACCAAAATAATTCTCAATTTCTTTGTCCAAGAATTCTGGACAGAGCTCAAAATAATTGGGGGAAGGGCATAAAAGGGACAAATTAAAAACAAAAATATTTTTTGTCTGTTTGTTAACCAGGTACACTCATTGCAGAAAGTGTCCCTTTTCAGGGGTGACCCAGGAGTATTGCCGAGTGACTTGCTCACAATCACAGTGTAGGAAAATGGAGGTGGGAAGATTCAAACCCTTTACCTTTGTCTACAAGAAACAATTCATTAACAGCTTAGAGCCTTAAGTGTCAGACAACATGAATTACAACAGGTGTTGCATGGACATACATTTTTCCGAAAAAAAAGAGAATTATGAAACTCTAATGACTTATTTACCAAAAAGAGGCAAAGGGAGGCTTGGTGTACTCCAAGCTCATAATAAGCGGCAACAGCGTTGTAGATTTTGATTCTTTCGACCTCCATCTGTGTGACTGAGCAAGTCACTTATCCAGAAACCATCTGTGTAACTGGGCCCTTACACACACACACACACACACACACACACACACACACACACACACACACACACACACACACACACACACACACACACACACAGAGTTTCCTAAAGATACTTCCTTCCATCTTCTAATCAACTGCTTTAAGTATAGTAGAAGACACTTCCACCTCATTTCATCTCACACCCAGGAGACATTCAAAACGCATATTAAAGAGTCAACCATTCTTGCATAGTGCAGTCAGCTGAAACCATCAAGCCTTTGTTTTAGTATTCCCAGCATCAAAAATGTGTTTTAGTATTCTCAACATTAGGCATTTTTAGTATTACCCTGAGTCACTCAGGTAGCACACAGTTTCATAGGAGTGGGGGGGGGGGTGCACGTGTTTGTTAACTAGAATATCAGTTGTGCTCCTGCTGAAAGGATGGGGAGGGATATTTTGGCAGAGACCATTGTGCATGTCTTGGACAGAAATTCATGTGCATAACATAATTGCATGTCTGAAGCCCAATCACTGAAAAAGGGAAAATGCTTCTTCAGGACATCATGTGCATATTTGTCCCATTGTTAGTATGGAGTCACCAGCAAACTGTCTCTCTTTAGTATGCATCTGGGTGAATATGATCTCTTTTAGAAAACAGATGGCCCCAGGAATAGATGAACTGTTTGCAAGGTATCAGGGCTGAGTGCTTATGAGAGTTAACAAGAGAGGAATGTATCTTGACTAGCTAAAAGGAGGCATTAGATGAAAAGTGAAAGCGGATAAAAAGTTACACGTCTATTTCCAGCAGTTTAATGGTGTGCTTATCTGTGTAATTTTAAGCAGATTTCAACATTTCTTTTTAGTTCACATTTTGAAAAGTGAGTCACTGCATGATTTAAGTGTTTACTCAGAGCATATAATTTGCTTTACTTGAGATAAACTGTGATTATCTGAAACTGGGTTTAAATAAAAGAAGAAATTCCCCAAACACATGTGAATGTAAACACAGTTGTTCAACACACAGAATGTGATGGAACAATTGAGCAAACAGTGTATGTGGTACAGACAGTGCAAACAGAAAAAGCCAGACTTTGACAGAGAAGAATAAAAAGACATCAGAAGAGTAAATAAGGGAAGGTGACATCTTTGATATCTACAAGCAGTATTTACTGAACAAGCAGTTTTGTTTACTAGACTCTTTCTGTCTTCTAATAACACAGACCAATATATATTTCTGATTAACATTCACTCCAGCTGTGGCACCATGTTATCCATGTTACTCTGTTTAAGGTACCCTGTGTCTTGAGAACAGTTCAATGAACAGCAACCCTGTGGCTAGATGGGGCTATCATTTAACATTTTCATACTGGATACCCCCCCCCCCCCATTTCCATCCCATCCCTTTTCTAAAATAGTGAAGTTGTCCATTTTTAATTCTGAAGTGCTGGTATGCTGTCCACCCGTTTACGGTTACACATCTGTTCTGTTTATCCTGGGCAGACTGCTAGAGAAGATCATCTGGTGAAAGTCGGTGCTTGTTTACAAATCTCCTGTTCTAATTCCTGTTCACTATCATTTTCATGCTAACAAGGAGCAGTCAGTAAATGGCAGTCCAGTATGACTCTGCACTGTGATCTACTCTCTCGGACTACTGTTGCTACCAAACAAAAGCAGTTGACTAGGACAGTTCCTGTCTCTTCTCCTGGAAGCTGCTCTCTTTGTAAATGTATTTTATCAAGGAGCTGTAGATTTGTAGAATCCTGCACTTGCTTTTGTTAAACCCATTGCTGTGATTCAGTACATATGCACCATTATCACATATGTCTTAACATAGAGATTAACTGATGTGACTAATGAAGTTTAAAATATCTCATTGCAAACTCTGTAATGCCCATATCTGATATTTTTGACCTCCAAAAGGCTACTTGAATGCTTTCCCATTTAAGGGACTCTTTCCCTACCCAGCACTGCAATTCCATATCAGTTTATTGGGGTTTCAGGTTTTCATCCTTCTTAGTATAATGTTCTTAGTGTGGTTAAAGGGGAAAGACTGGCCATTTCATAGCCTCTAACACATGTAATTGATCAGGTCCTTGGTGGTCTAGCTGTGATGGTGCCGTAAAGAAAGAATTACTCAAAGGTGAATCATTGTTTTTTTCATTTTCCCAGTTATTCCTCTTCTATGATATGAATATGGTGGTTGTAGAGTTATGTATGCATTCCTATCGACAGTCCCTTTGTATGTACTTGCTCATGTCACATATACACTGCTAGTCTCCACAAAGTTTCAGAGTGGTTATAGACCCTTCTTCACTCTCTGCCCAGGAGAAGACAGTGGGCTTTAATACAATTGTATTTTAGTCCCAGCAAGTCCTCCTGACTTGCCTTTTGCCATTCCCATATTCAGATCATTACAAGCAAAATGAGACAGAGCTCTTTTGTGCCAAAGGCTGTTCCTGACAGTCTTATTTTAGAATGACCTGTGTCTGCTTTGACAGTTACTATCTGGCCATACTCAGTACATTTAGCAGAATCCTGTTGACCCCATTGCTGGTCAGCACTTATAAATTACAAGGGCCTTTCATTAGTTTACGCATCTTTGTGCATCTCAGTAAACTGGTCGATTTCTTTGAAAATGTTACTGAAGCAATGGATGAGGGCAAAACACTATATACCTTATATCTAAAACTAAACCAAATACTTTATTTCAACTTCAAGTTAAATAGGTTCATAGGTTCATAGGTACTTACTAGGCTACTGATATGATCTCAAGAAGCCTAGCCTTACAGTCCCATGGTAGTTTTTAGCCCTTATATTCTGCATACGAATAACCAGAGATGGGCTTAACAAAGCTCTACTGGGACATTTAAATGTTTCCCAATCACAGATCACTGAAAAACATAATTGAAAGCACATTTCATTAAAAGCACATTTGTTTGAATCACACTTTGTAGAAAACTGAAGAATCACTGCTGGTGTGGTTTAGGGTTCTAGGGTCAAAAGGCAAATTAGTCTAGAACATTATTTGTGCCTTGCCAGTGCCCACCATGTTTACCCCATCTCTAGAAATGAGTGCTTGTGTGCCAGCAGTGATTTACTGAATGTGCTATTTTCTCTTTTCTCTGTGGTTGTGCCACGTGAAGTTAATATACTTAAGTAAAGGGGTGCAGGGGGCTTGCTCCTTTGGAAAAAAAAATAAGTATTTACTGGATATGAAATTTTCTTCGAAATGTGATTCAGGGAAATGTGTTTTCTTGAATTTTTAAAGTGATTTGTTGAGTGAAATGGCAGTTCAATGACAAGAAATATATTCAAACACACACACACTTACAAAAAAGAACATGTACATGCATACCTGCGTGTGTGTGTGTGTGTGTGTGTGTGTGTGTGTGTGTGTGTGTGTGTGTGTGTGTGTGTGTGTGTGTGTGTGCATGCGTGCATGAGCGTGCACACACTCGCGCATGTGTGTGTGTGTGTGTGTGTGTGTGTGTGTGTATGTGCATGCGTGTGTGTGTGTGTGTGTGTGTGTGTGTGTGTGTGTGTGTGTGTGTGTGTATTTAAAAGAATTTTCACTATGTTTGGAATGATAGGTGCCCCATTTATGAGGTGTTCTGAAAAATACGTACTGATGTCAATATGTGAGGCTTAAATACTTAAATCTTTCATTGTTTTTAGATTGTGTTTATCATCTGAAGCAGGCATTCATAACTTTGTTGTCATTATTATAACACCACATTTACAGGTCTTGTTTCTAAGATTGTATGATTTTGGAAATACTCAGCATTTTTATCTAGTTGGAGCCAGTTCTAACTTGTAGAATATTATGCTTCCTCATACCAGGTGCCTTGGTTTAGTTCTACAGTTAACATTGTACTGAGATATTTTCAATATTATTTAATGGTCTGAACATTTAATGCTGTATAATACTATCGGTTTGCCTCCAAAGGTTAAGCATTGTTTAGGAGAGCCTTATGCAGTGGTGGCAGCTTTGGTTTTCCATTGGTGGTGGTAAACCTATAGTGGTATGCTTGGTCTTTCTCCATTCCAGCCATGTTTTTGGTGGCCTGGGTCATTTAGCAAACCCTGGTTAGGGGTGCTGTCATCAAAAATTATGTTGTTTTATTATTAGACTGATAATGATGACATCACTATCAGTCTTGTCTAACAACATACTTTCAAAAATCATCTTTCTGCATGCATGAGTAAGGAAAAACAACAGTGTTCAAAGGAATTTTGAAGAAATGCTTGTATGAAATAATTGGTGTTAGTACTGAAAACTACCAGTGTTATGAAGCTTTGAAAAATGTGTTGCACACTCATAATGTTGTCCCAGTAAATGTACACTAGTTTCAAAATCATTTTCTCATGTTTCTATGACTCTGTTTTATGATGAAAAATAAAAAAGTTCCTCTCTTGTTGAAAAAGTAATGTCACAAACAAAATGGGACCCCTCCTTCTACTATATTAAAAAAGAAAACATAAATTTCTTTTGACTTCCTCTAAAAACAAAACAAAGACATTGCATCTCTCCATTCTGGAGATGCCCTGTAGAGACTTTATTTGACAGTCCAATAAAGTGACTGAATGTTTGTCAAACCAATGCTTTAACAAACATCACTGATAAGTGACAAAGCATCTAATCAAACACAACTCATAGACAAGTTATAATACGTCTAAGAAAAAATCAAAGGTAGCAGGTTTAATTACCCCCATCTCTCCTAAATGCATATAATGAGTAAAAATAGCAAATGTCAGTCGCTCCTAACAGTGTAATGCTGGCTCTTGCTAGCACCATATACAGATGTAAATGAACAGCCTCACTCAATCCCCCAACAAATAACAAGCAACACAAATAGCTACAAAGGAAACATGCAGAAAATGTCCCCTCACTACACCATAAAATACTTCCTCACCATAATCACGCCAGCTATATAAATACCAACTCTACTCTCCCGAGCATGTGCCAGATTTTACTAGAAGCACCAATGCACTATATAATACAGTCCGGTCTGAAATGCATAATGCATACTGCAGGATATATAGGTATTATGGGGAAAATGGGTCCAGTAAAAGAAGTACTGGTGTTGCAAATAAACCATGGGTTATAGAGGAAGGGTCATTACCAAGGAAATAGGTGGAGATGGTAAGCTCCAGGGTTAAAAAACAAGTTCCCATTACCCAAACAAAATTTAACTTTAGCTGGAATGACACAAAATGACATAGAATACCTGAAAACCATCATCAGAAGAATCTAACAACATGTTACAAGTCATAATGTTAAAGGGTGCTATGGAAACAGAGGTTAACTAACTGCCAAACACATTTCTGCTGTAAAATCCTGTAATGATGAGACATATAGACATGGAAATAGAACCAATCATTGTTGTAATATTAATATCAATTTATCCACACTTCCTTGCATGGCGGAGCATTCCTAAATTACGTGATTGTAGATGCTGACATGTAATTTCTGTTAGTAAACACTCAGAATGGTAAAAGATTTGCATGGTCTCCTATATAAGATTACATATGGCACTCATGGAATTACCCAAACACTCATGTAAAAACCACATGTACTGCAAATTTTGGTAGGTGAAACATCCAGGAAATGTTTTCTCCTCTAGTATATGCCATAATGTTGACAAAAGCATAAAGGGGGCAAAACAGCTCTTCGAAATCCTACATATCATGGTCAGTGAATATAAATTTGAACTATAGCAACCACTGACAATCACTGACTTCAGACATGCAAATGACTGAAGTGATCCATGTAGTCATTGTGTTAGTCTGTCTGTATGAAGATCATTTAATAGGATTTAACCGATGCTTTTCAATAGACTGACATAACTTTCAGCAAGTTCCAATTCACTGAAACCCACTTATTTATTTATTTGCATTTGTTTACTGGGGTAGTCCACTGGGCTATGGGGAGCCCATTTTCAGTGGAGGCCCAGTGATAAAAGCTCCATGAGAAACAAATACACACATAATATACAAATAGTTAAAACAGTGCAGAGAATACAAATTCTTGAGTATATACAGCAGAGAGTAACATATTAACAATTGGATATATAACAGGTGAAGTAACAAAAATGACAAGGGTAAGGAGTAACAGAGGCAGGTAGATCAACATTTCATAATTGTTTCTGACTGTAGGAAGAGTAAAATCTTACAGATGATCTTGATACATAGTAAACAGACACCAATGTCTGTATTCAGCAGAGGATGTTAGGTTTTGAGAGGGGGAGATGAGGTGGAGGTACAAATCTAGATGGAAGATAGCTAATCTGTTAGTGAAGTTTTAAAAGTGTCAAGGTTTTGAGTAGTCCTGATAGTTACTGGTAGGGCATTCCATGATTTGGCTACAGAACAGGACTGGAGAAGTTGACCAGCTGGCATGTTTGGTTTAAGTACAGTTAGTAGGTGCTGATTCTTAGATCTGAGAGGGCTGGTTGGAAGGCAGAAACTGAAAATTCGGTTGAGAGCAGGGCAGTTTGGTGGTTTAAAGATAATTTTATATGCTGTTGTTAGTTGCAGGTAGGAAAGGTAGTGAGGTACTTCTAGCCAGTTCAGAGAGTATAGAGCTGTACAGTGATGGGTATGATGTTTGGTGTTAGTAGTGAATCTGGTGATTTTGTTATGGCAAGACTCAAATTTAGCTTTTAAGAGGACTGAAGGTTGGTAAGCAGTGGAGCACTGTATGAGAGAGGGGGGAGCAGGAAGGTGGAAACTACAACTTGGGATTGAGGAAGGGTTTATACTTACAGAGGATGCCTAGCTTTTGGTGAGTTTTGCTGATGTTATGGTGAACATGGAAGTCAAATTTCATGTGTTCATCTATTATTACTCCTAAGATGTTTGTGTGGGAAGATACCTCAATTGCAGTGTTACTTTGGGAAGTTATGGTGCAACTGGCTTTGTTTACAGAGGTATTCTTCCTAGGAGTGAATAGCACAAGCTTGGTTTTACTTGAGTTAAGAGATAAGTGATTGTTAATACAGCCAGCTCTCTGTGGAGCACTCAAGTAAGTCCTTTTTTGTAGGTGAGCAGGTACCCTGCAGCCCCTCTGTGGAGGGACACCCCACAGCCTGGGCTAATATATATTTTCCCCACATTCTGCCAACATTAAGATATAGATCAAACTTCATTAGTGCTAAAAGTGGCTCTCAGTGAGTTTATTTTATAGAACTTTCAGCCAATGAAAGAGTGCTTGAGCTATGGATATGATCCTGCTTTAGCCACATACACTGCTCCAAATCCAGTGTATCTACACTGAAATATGAACTGTTCACTTACTCCAGGATGTCAGTGCCTTTAGACAGATAAAAAACAATTAAATATGGGCAGCAAACTCCTGACATTGACATTGGAAAATACACCATCTGAGATAGCTTAGTATTTGCAGAGTCTACGTAATGTACCTCAGCAACATATGAAAAAGGGATGCTGGTCAATACATGATCAGCACTCCTTGCTGCTTAGCAAAACAGTAGGGAATTGTCCCCTCCCCCAGACCCTGGCCAGATTTCTCCCAATCTATATAAATACCACCTTGTGTCTCCCCAAAGGCCAGAGGCCTAAAAAAGTAAATAAAAGAAAAGAAACCACCATGGACACAGAATAATGCTGAAACATGGCACTGTGTGTCTAGAAACATTAAGCCTTGGGGATAAGCAGAACAAGACATATACCCTGTATAAACGTATCCAAAATAGATTAACATCTTCATCTGCGATGCATCATCTGGCTGGCAGTTACTGGCTAATAAGGATAACTACATCATTTATAATGATTTGATAACAACTGGCTGCCTGTATTTAACTATACCCCTTCATTCATACCGACCTACAAGTCATTTGATCTCCATATCTTCCACTAAACTGGACCTAGCTAATCTCATTGTCGATAAACTGCGATTAACCAACTACATGCATCATATAATATTCTACTTAGCATGCGCCTTTTAAGTGAAAGGTGTACAAACATGTAGCTGCTTTTTCAGTCAAGATGCAGCAGTGTTAAGTATGAAAAGTGTACAAAACCTGTAACTAGTTTTGCAGTAAAAATGCAGCAGAGCTTTAAAAGTTGAAGCTATTTCTCTCTGCCTCTCACAAACACACAGACACACATACACACACAACACTCACATTAACAGAGTTAGCTCTACTTAGACTGTTACTTCTAATCAAAAGCTATACTACCTTAATTGGTCTGCAACTTTATGATTATTTAAGCAACTTTGCTCTGGAAGATATTATCTGGATTTAGAATTTTGATCTAGAAGAAAGTGACGAGCCAAGATTCTTTTAATAAAAACAAAATATGGATTTGTCTGAAAGGATAGTGCTAAATTAATATATTTTCCAGTGTTGCCTCAGTCCAGGACACCCATCTGGAGTTTTCTCCAAGTGATTTGACAGCAGTGGAGTTAATCTTTCCTCTTCTGATACAATATTCAGTTGCCTCTGTGGACTGGAATCAGTGAAGAAACCTTTTCATGGACTGCAGGTGAGAATAGAGACAGCCGGCTGCCCAGAGTCAGAGAACTCATGCCTATAAATTTTATATAATAGCCTTTTTGCAAATGCTAAATGTTCTTAAAAGTCAAAGTTACAGAGGTACATAGATTACAGTTATCTTTAGTTTGTAATAATAGGAGGACCAGTTAGCTGATAGTGTCTGTTCAAAATGTTTTATTTCATATTTTACTGTGGAAGACTGCATTTGTCTGCACATTAACATTCTTTAAATGAAAAATTATGTTATTCAGTTTCAAAAGTATGTGGCTAGTTGTTTACTATGTTATATAATGGTAACTGCACAAAACTGGTGAGTTATAACCATTGTCATCTGCCTTTTGAAGAGAGACTGCTTAGTTATAGCCACAATAACTTGATAGCATAGTTTGTTAATTTTAACCGTATACAGCAATTGTGTTTTAGGTGTGTCAGAATTGTTTGGCTGATGGCAGCATGTTACCATAAAGGCAGGAAGGGGTAGGGATATTTAAGAGGTATTATTAGCCATCCTTTAAATCACTGTCTATAGGAATGCAATAGTTCTACCCCAAATATAGTTACAGTTGGTAACCACTCTTACCTCCTCTCTAGTCAGCCTAATTCTATTACCCTACCTACTCTTAGTAATAGCCTTTTTTCCATCTCCTCTCTCCTTCTCCAGTCCTCCCACTACATCATACTCACACTTACTTCTTCCAATCCCCTTATGAGCTCAAAAATTATACCCTTCTTATCTCAAACACTTTTTCTCCTAATCTTATCCCATATATATTATCATACTCAGCCCCTAACCAGCAACCACTCACCATCATTTCATATTACTACCCCTTTCCCTACACCACACTCATGTTCCTCTATCCCAATATCCCCCTGCCTATATCCCATCAATAATCATCTATTCTTTCCCTATAAACCTATTCCTTTGTATAACCACTCTACTCCCCCACTAACCATCAAAACTCTCAAAAACTTAATAATACTCAACTTACATACCAGGAAGTGCAATTACCTCTCTAGCTTATTTCAACACCTAACTACCATTCTTATATCCGGAGATATGCATCCTAACCCAGGCCCTCACACTACCTCCTCTACCTCTAAATCCATCCTACTAACCTCACTAAATGCCCAAAGCATAGCTAATAAAATTCCCAACCTCCATGCCTGGCTTACCCACAATAAACCAGACATCCTGTGTATCTCTGAAACCTGGCTAAAACCACATATAAAAGACTGTGAAATAGCACCATTCACCTACTCTATCATAAGAAAAGACAGAACTCACAAAAAAGGTGGAGTAGCTCTTATGTACTTATCCTCCTTATCAGTTACTCCCTACAACAAACCCATCCCCCAATTTGCCAACGCAGAACTAATCCTGGCTCTTCTCCAACTAAACACAAACACATATCCATAAACTCGCTTTACATTTCCCCCAGAGATAATATCCCAATACTCAAGGATATCCTCTCATGGCTTTCTAGTAACATCAGTAATGAAACTATAATACTTGGAGATATGAATATTAATTGGACTTCCATTCAATCCCCCACAACCCCCCTAAATATTAACCTCTTTAATTTCTCTCAGCTTATTAACTCTACAACCAGACCCTCAAAAAATCTTTCCAGCAGTAGTATCCTAGACTGGATCTTAGTCTCTCACCCTCATTACTTCTCTGACAGTGGTACCCTTCCTGATTCCCTCAGCGACCACCTCCCCACTTTCACCCACCATCCCCCCCCCCTACAACTATCCCATAACTATATCTCTATTCACAGTCTAAAGAACTTTAATCCTATTACCTTTTCAAACTCCCTGAAATCAATGGACTGGAGCCCTCTAAAAACTCTGCCCCTGGAAACAGCTGTTACCTATTTCAATACAACTTTCCTGACTTTCTTAAACAGTTATGCACCAATAAAATCTAAAAGAATAAAAAGCAAAACTGCACCTTGGCTAACTAAAAGTACTCTAGTTACCATGCACCTTAGAGATAAAGCCTGGTTGCATTACCAGATAAGATTCCCTCCACCCTTAATGAATTCAGAACCCTTCGCAGCAAGGTCAAAAAGCTTATTACAATAGATCAACAAAATAATTTTTCCCTTCTTTACAATAGCAATGAAACAACTCCACACAAATTCTGGAAAGGCATCTCTACCCTACTTAATCCCAGTAATAAAGATACCCCCAGCCCAGACCCTAATGCACCTGCCATAGACCTAGCCACTCAGTTTAACTCTTTTTTTCATCGACTCAATTACTAAACTGACCTCATCTTTCTCTAACACTCCAGCCTCTACTTCTATTTTTCCCCCATGTCAACCCCTTTAACCCCACCCTCAAATTCCCCCTCATCTCAATCCCCTCCCTTCTCTATAAAACCCATTCCGACATATACCATAAAAAAACTCCTTCAGAAACTAAAAGCATGCTCACCTGCCCCCGACAGCCTTCCCTCGTACTTCCTCAACATATCATCTGAAGCCATTGCCTTCCCAATCAGCATTTTAATAAATTGCTCTATCCAAAAGCCTATGTACCCCAACTTGGGAAAAAGGCTTTCATCATACCCTTGCATAAAGGAGGCAATAATAATAGCATCATAAACGTCCGCCCCAGTGCCATCCTGTCTCCCATCTCTAAACTCCTGGAAAAATGTAGCCATCTCCAACTCCTTCCCTATCTTATTGACAGTCACTTACTAACTTCCACACAACATGGATTCAGACCCAATCACAGTACTATGACTGTCCTTATTTCCTTTCTAGAAATAGTGAACAAAGCCTGGGACTCTGGCTGTATTGTATCTACTCTCCTTCTTGATCTCTCTAAAGGTTTCGATACCATCTCTCATAACCTTCCACTTGCAAAACTTTCTAATCTAAATCTATTCCTCTCCTCTCTCAACTGGTTCACTAGTTACCGCTCCAACAGACAACAATTAGTCAAATGGAAAAATGCCACCTCATCTTTCCTGAACACCCCCACTGGTGTACCTCAAGGTTCCATACTTGGCCCCCTCCTCTTTAATATTTTCATAAATGACTTCCACCATTCAATCCCCAACACTAATCTTATCCAATACGCCGATGACTCGACCATAATCTGCTCTGCCACCTCCATCCCTGCACTCCTGAAACTAACTCAAGATGCATTCTCTACCACTGAAAAATGGATGATAGATAATCACCTAGCTCTCAATGCCTCAAAAACTAAACTAATGGTATTTACCCCTTCAAATACCACAGTATTAGACATAAATATATTCTTTATCACCAGCCTGAACAATACATCTCTCAAACTGGTATTCGAGGCCAAACTATTAGGTATCCATATTGATGACCAGCTCAAATTCAATTCCCACCTAGAAACTAACATAAAAAAAAAAACAACAGAAACTAGGCATGCTCTACCGCCACAATCGCTATCTTACCTCCTTTACTAAGCTCACTCTCTCTACTACATTTCTTATCCCTTCTCTTCTTTATGGTGCCCCACTCCTATCTAACTTACAATCCTCTCTCAAGACAAAGCTCCCTTCTTGCTACAATAAAATTGCCAAATTTGCCACTGGCCACAAGTTTTCTTCGCATCACTGTGCATCCCTTCATAAACTTAGCTGGTTAGAACTCCCCAACTATCTCTCCCTTACCCAGCTTCTTCATGTACACAGACTAATCTTCCAACCCTCCCTCTGTCCCTCCCTCTACCTTTAAAATGCACCTCCCAGAAAGACTCTTAAGATTTAACAACCAGAACCTAACAGAACTGTATAAACCCATTCGTCCCCCAGGCAAAAATCTATTATCCTTCACACTTGCTCCTCTATGGAACTCCCTACCACCACAGCAAATCCCTCTAAATTTAAAAAATGACTTCACTCACATCTAACATCTCTGTGGGAATGCTCCTGCTCCCACCCTACATAATCACATTCTCATCTCTACAAGTATTGCAACATTTTACTGGAGTCTCCTACTTCAAGCTTTGGCCTAGTAAGTACTAATTCCTTTTTCTGCATAACGTCTTCTGTGAAATTGTATCTATAAATGTATCTTTAAATGTAAATTTCTAATTAAGATGTTTACCTACTGTAACCATAACTTTTCCATTGTAAATATGCAATTTTCAAATGTACAACTAAGTAACTTTGTACCTGTCTTGGAGCTTTTCTCCCCAGGACTCCATTGAAAACAGGTTCTTCTAGGCCCAATGGACTATCCTGGTAAACCAACTGCAAATAAATAAATAAATAAAAGGTAGTACTGAAAGGCACTAGGATAGATATCAGATGTATACAATTATGAGAAGCCAGTATCTATCCATCCTCAACCCCATTTCTCATTCTTGCACATGGGGTCGGGGTGTCACTTCAACAGTGATAATCACGTCAAGCCAAAGTTTACACCACCAGGTGGCTAGCCATGCCAGTGTAGTTCATCTGTACCACTCACTCGCACACACACACACACACTCATAGTGCCAGTTTAGAGTACCCAGTCCACCTGCTGCATGTCTTTGGAGTGTGGGAGGAAACCAGAACACCCAGCAGAAACCCACATGACTGCAGGGAGGACATGCATACTCTGCACAGAAGACACTGCAGTATAGAACCTCTTGCTGTGAGGCAACAATTCTAACCGATGCGCAACAGTGGCCACCTGTAGCTGTAGTTTTCTTTCCCAGCAGTGCAATGTGAATCTTATTTTGGTGTGGCAGCAACTGGTTAAAATCCAGGGCAGCAGTGTAGATTTGCAATATGCTCTTAGGGCTGGGCACCTCACATATATTGTTGCCAGTACTACTGTTACTGGGCAGTCCCTGGAATATTATTTGCTGGCAGCAGTGTGGATTTTATTAACTAGATTTCTATATCCTGTAAAACAGTTGTGCAATCTAAAGGTTTGTGTTCCCTTGTAGCAACAAAGTAAAGATACAGGCATATACATTGCATTATTTTATTCTATTTTGGATAGAAATGGGTATGAAATGAGGTAGAAGTGACCTCTGCAGAGTGAGAAAAGACTTCAGTGCTGCAGCTGGTTAAAAAGTGTGAATCAAAGGGACTCCCATGTGCAAATTTGATGATGGATGCGTTCAATAGCCACCTTGTGTGCTGTTGAAGTAAAGTCCATTGAATCTGGAGATAATCTGCTAGTGACAAGGTCATAGCATGCAGCAGAAAAGCAACTCATTACATTCCCAGATGATATCAAAATTCAGAGTGAGCTGTGGAAATTGGAGTTGGAGCTGGAAATTAGATGTTTGGATGCAGAAGCACCCGAGAGAACAAACAAGCTAGAGGAACAAAGGGAGAAAGTGAGAGAAGGAGAGGCAGAGAGAGACAGTATGAGTAAGAAGAAAGAGAAAAACAGTGCTCCATCCTTAGTTTCCCATCACCAAATGCACATGTAGTAAGGGTGAAAATTCAGAGCTGTAAATAGGTAGATGAAGCTGCTAGCTTTATCAAGGGTAAGACAATGTATGCATGTAGGAAGTTCTGTGACACTGACTGTCTTGATAATCTAAAAGTTAAAATTGCTTGTGTAAATGCTTTAAGCTAATACTTGAAGCTTACAGGAAAGAATTTATTGAACAGAGGAAAAAGTCAGTGATTGTATTACAGAAGTAAATACTTATTTTAATATGGGGGTATATGGATGCCAAACAACTATAGTAGAGAATTGATTATCTGAACTAATTGGGACTTAGGGTAGTTTGGATCATCAAACTGTTCAGATAATCAAAGATACAACTGAACCAGATTAAAACATTTCTAAAAAATTTTTTGATAAACATTAAACAAGAAAAATAAAACAAATTTACTGTAAGTACAAAATGGTACAGTATATTACTGTAGTATAAGCTCACAAAACATGCACAAGTGAATATGTATAACATTTACATATTCAGACATTATGATTTTTCCTACCCGAAAACTTTGGAAGGCTGCTTTCAGATAATCGACTCTCTACTGTACTTTTGAAATGTTAGGAAAGCTTGGAGAAAGGATGGAATTGCTCAGTTCTTTGTCTAAAGATATGAGAATCTGGTTGACATATTGAAACTGTAACATTGTTGACGAAATGGACTAAAAGGATGACCTCTATATATCCATCAGGGGACATCCACACAAGAGAGGTTTATGTAGTACTGCCCATGTCAATAATGGAATGCATCGGGGCAATCTAAACCATCAGATCAGGTTCCACAGGTAATGGGAAACATTAGTTCAAGTGGACATAAAGTCCTTGGACTTTAATGCTGGTGTAACCAAGTTGGACATGTGTGGTCTAAATGCCCACAGAGATAAGCTGGGGTGCAAAAGTCAATTGTCTAACAGAGGTGGCATCATAGTTGTTACAATCTGCTGTGAAGGTCTGTTCCCAATCCTGTTGGAGGAAACAAAACACAATTGCCAAGTGAGAAACCACAACATGCATAACTATTTTTAAGTCCACTGTTATTAGAAAGGAACATTACTTGCCCAGAGAGTCCAATCATGTTAGAACAATGGGAGGTATACCTTTCCAGGCAATACTGGCCAAAAATGTCTTGAACTGGAAAGAGGGACAGGGATTCAAACAGATGGGAATGTTTCATGAAATCCCAGTAGATGTTTTAAAAGGGAATAATTGTGATGATAAATGTAGTTTTTGTACAGATATGGAGAGAAGTATATATGGAAGGTAGGAGGGAGGAGACCCAGCAGGTGTCAGGCATTCAGCAGAGGCAGATGATGTTGATGAGTTAGGTAGTAACATTAAGTATGAATCTGAGACACAACTGTTAAAAGGTATTGGACTTCCTTTGGAAAGGGCAACTACTGGGAAGATAGATAGGTAGTAGCCTTGTGCCTTTGGAAGGGGAACTATGGAAGATCACAAAGATTGTGTTGAGACATGCCCAGCTCTTGGATCTCACTTTTCAGTACTTGAGGACAGTAGCCAAACACTGCTTCTAATTCTCAGGGGAGGGTGAGTCCATATACTGGGACAGTGGATTACTGTACAGGGAATGGATTCCTGAAGGAGTGATAGAGGTAGAAATCACACAGCAAGCTGAATAGTCAGCCATTTTCACTTATAGACATGATATTCCTTTTCCAACAAATGTACACAAAAGGGAGGCTTATGCAAAATTTCAATTGGCCAGGTATTGAAACAGATGGCAGTAGGTACTGCAAGGTGTTTCAGCAATGCCAAAAGGTTGGCATAGCAGGAGATAGAGCCAATGGCACTTTAGTGCCTTTGCCTGTTACTGAGGAACCATTTCAAAGGATAGCTGTTATGGAGCCTCTTATTATCCCAAGCATCACTATGAGGTACTTCTTGATGACAGTAGATTTTGCTGTTAGGTGTTATGAGATAGACTTTTGTCTTCTTTTGAGTTAGAAAAGGTGGAAAAAGCTGTGGTAGAAATTTTCAGTAGGATCGGCTTTCCCTGGAGGATGATTACAGCCATGCTAATTTCATGTTAGACCTGTTTACTTTCTTTTGAAAGCATTGTGGGATAAAGCAGCTAAAGACTGCCCTCTACTACCCAAAAACAAATAGTCTAGTAGAGAGGTTTAACTCCACTCTTAAATCCTTGCTGAGACCATTCACAAACCTTTTTAAGTGAACTTGGGGAAAGTACATGCTTCCTCTCCTCTTTATGTACACACTGCAAGAAAGATCCAGCCAAGCTAAAGTCTTCACTGTGTAATACATTAAACCTTCTATAGTGGAGGCCCATGGAATGTAACTGTTGCTTAACTACATAGCCTCTGGAATACCCATGATGTTTTACTTTTTAAGCATTTACGGATACATTCAGGCTAATACCACCAAACCCCACTAGTTGTGCACATGCCACCATTTGGACTTTTGCCGACCTCATTTAGTACAGCATAGTTGGATTGTGTGGCAATAATTTAGAAACATAGAACTTAAGTTTGAGCCTGATGACCATAGTCATTAGGGTGTCTGGAAAATATCTAAACTATCGTCCAAACCAAAGGGCAAAAAGGTCACACAGATACACCATTCAGAAAAAAACTGCAAGAAAGACTCAGCCAAGCTATGTGTAATATCTTAAACCTCCTGAAGTAGAGGTCCAAGGGATATATGCAAGTGATACCTTAAGGACATAAGAAGTTTCTCAACTACATAGCTTCTGAATGCCCATGACATTTTGCTTTTTAAGTCTTTATATGTACATTCAGGGTAAAAAAGTCAACCCCCTCTAGCTGTAGACATGCCGTGTCTCAGACTTTTTATGACTTTATTTCAGTTTGTACTGAGTGGTTTTCTGTCTGACCTTTTTGCCCTTTGGTTTGGATCTGTTTCTGTATAGAGAGATGCCCAGAGTATCCACAGGTGTTTCAACATTTAAGTTCATTTATATCACAGGGTGATAAGGCCCAAGATTTAATCTTTAATTTGTAGGAGGGTAAATATGATTCCCACAAAGAGTTTGTTGACAAGTACATGCTAAATTGTAGGACCAAGCTTAGGGAGCTCTTTAGGTTGACACAGAGGCACTTAGCACAAGCACATACTAGCAAAAAGGCTGGTATGACTGGACAGCTGGTGCCTAAGAATTTACAGTGGAAAAAGGTGATGGTGATCATCCCTGCTAGATGGAATAAGCTGTAGACTGCATGAGAGGGTCCTTTCACTATTGTGAGAAAAATAAGCAATGATAACTTTATAGTGGAGTTACCAAGCAGGAGGCTGGAACACAAGTGTACCATGTTATCATGATACTTACTGTGATGGAGAGACTGTGACACTCAGTATCTGCATGGGGTTACAGATGGACAGGGGTGGTGTCTTCTGGAAGAACTTCTCAGTGAGTTTGGTCTGAAACCTCAATAGATGAGGTAGTAGTTCCAAAGCAGCTATTCCCTATCTAGTTTAAGGAAATCTGAGGCATACTACTGAAGTGGGGGGTCTATGTTCCCTGTTAAGTCAGGGTGTATCAAGCTGGTGAAACATTACCTGGACATAGGGACCCAGTGAGTAATCAAACAGGCTCATTACAGGGTGCCTCAGCAACTCAAGCAAATTATGTGGAAGAAACTGCAGGAATTGTTAGATCTGTGGGTGATACAGCAATCCAGCAGCCCCTGGGGGCCATCAGTAGTGCTGGTGCTAAAAATATATGACTATCAGATTTTGTATAGACTACAGGAAACTAATAGCTACACAGAGTCAGATACTTACCTTATACATAGAACAGATAAAACCTTAGAGCAATTAGGTGGGGCTGAGTGTCAACTATTGACCTAAATAAGGGCTGATGGCAAATAAAAATGCAGCTTTTCTTACCCTTTTTGGGTTATATAGATTTACTAAAATGCTCTTTCGGGAGAAAAGCAGCCTAGCAACTTTTCCAGAGGCTAGGAGATTGCATCCTGGAAGGAACCAGAAGCTATGTTCTTTGTTACATAGATTATACTGTAGTCTACAGTCAGTCTTGTCAGGAACATGTTACACAGTTTAGTGACTTGCTGAGCAGACTAAACGGGCAGGATTAGCTACCAAGGCAAAGAAATGTCAGGTAGGAAAGGCAGAAGTGTATTTTCTTGGTGGTCAGGGTGGTGACAGAAATATCTGTCTAGGCCCAGCCAATGTGAAAGTTACTCTGGTGTGGCCTAACTCTCATTAAAAAGAAGGTAAGGGCATTCTTGGGGCAGCAGGATATTACAGGAACTTTGTCCTTCACTATAGCACAACAACCAGTTCTCGTACTGATTTTACTCAAAAACAGACCAGGTAAGATTATTTAAATGCCACCTTGTAAGAAGGCATTTCAAAAGCTGAAAGTGGGCTTCAGTGGATACTTCATTCTGGTCAATATTGATGATAGTCAAGAGTTTATTGTGTAGGCCATTGCTTCAAAACATGGCCTTAGGGCTGTGCTTGTGGTCTCTTCAAACTGAGTGAGGTATACAGTTGTATGTTACAGTCTAGATTTTAGTCTTTGGAGGACCCATACTTAAGTTGTTGAAGAAGAATGTTTGAGGACAGTTTGGGGCTTCCAAAACCTTCCATTGTATAAGTATTGTTGAATAATCATTGTGCTTTTATTTATTTTACAGTATGTTTACCGGGATAGTCCATTGGGCCAAGAAGAGCCCATTTTCAATGGAGTCCCGGGGTGAAAAGCTCCATGAACAACAATATAATATGAAGACAATGCATTTACATCTATGTGATACTACTGAAGAATGATGATAGTATACAACATGACAAAAAATCCACGGTTGCAGTGAAAATGCATTCAAAAAAAGCAAAAGGCAAAATTACACACACAAACACATACACACACACACACACACACACACACACACACACACACACACACACACACACACACACACACACACACACACACATAAATAAGTCAATTAAAATAAGAAAATCCATTGGTGCATATTCCTGTTAGATTTGTTACAATATGAAATAACACAGGGTTGACATTACAGTTTTACGTGAAATCTTAGCAGAGTTAAAGTAGGATAGGGGGATAAGAGGTGTAATTGTTGAATGTAAGAATGGTGGGACAATAAGGAAAAAAAGAAGAGCAAGAGTAGGATAAATGAGGAAAATGAAGAAGGTAGTAGTCAGAGAAGCTCAATATGATGAAGAGAAGAGAGAAGTAAAGGAGTGTGAGAAATGGGGAAAAAAGAGGTGAGTCTTGATGGATGTGAGCAGGAACATTCCCAGTGGTTTTGAAATGGGAATGAAGTGGTTGTCAATAGTACGAATAAGAGTCACAATCCTTTACAGTGGTAACTCAGAACCTATGGGATAACAGTAAACATGCTAGATGGAGCTTGGAATTACACTCCTATATGTCACTCAAACACAAGCGATACGAGTAATATAAGTTCAGGCAGGCTGTCAAGGCAGGGCACCTCCATCACAAGCTATATTTCTTGGCACTGTCTCAAGAAAACACACTTGAGAACTAGAAAGGGGAATGTGAAAAGCTGTCACAAAAACATTTATTTTTGTCAGAAAAGTTGCAGCAAATATGTAAAATTTGAGAACTTGTACAAAAGCTCTAATTGTGTTTTTGGTAAAGATGCAGTAAATGTGAAATCTGAAAACTTTATAAAATCTAGTTTCTTTTTAAGTAAACAAACACACAAACATGCACATACATGCAAACACATGTGTGTGTGTGTGTGTGTGTGTATGTGTGTGTGTGTGTGTGTGTGTGTGGGGGGGGGGGTATTGAATAGTTTTATCCAATATGCAATTACTTTTGGTAAAGTAGCACCAAAAGGCTGTGGCTAAGAGTGAGGTGTACGAAATCCTGGAAAGAAAGTGGCTTTATCTTTCCTGTCCAGCAGTACATTGTAAACATATTTAGGTGTGGTAGGCACTGGTCAAAGTCTAAGGAAGGAATGGTCATTTGTCATATTGTCTTAAGGCTGAACACCTTACATATGTTTTCAGTGGTACTGTTAGTAGGACATTCCCTGGTATATCATTTGCTGTCAGCAATGTTAATTTTGTCTATCATAATCACTTACAGACAGCTTGTAAACTGCCATATGATTGATTTTTTTAAACATTGATGTGCACTACAAGTTGGCAACCAAGGCAGGTGTGTCATTCACAATCCTTCCTATGACAATGGCCTCACATATATCCCTGTTGGCTATATAACTTGTAGGGTATTCACTGACAGAAGCAAAATAACAACTCTGTGGCAAAATTCTGACACTCAAATTACAGCAATGATATGAGTCATCTTTATCTGAAGATCAAATGACCATGCATTCTTAGGATATCGTTTCAGTTTTCATTGTAAGGACATATTTTTTTTGGATGCTAGCCACTTTGACAGCATTCATCTGTACAGTAGGGAGCTATCGTGTGACAAGTTGTCTGTTCTAGTAATGTCTTAACTATGCTCCTTTAAATAGGGAATTAGACCTCCCAAAAATACATGACTGTAGTGAATGGAAATCATTTGCCATGCAGATCCATAGAATAACAACACAGCTGTGATGAAAAGACATATAATGAATAGGTAGTCTGGGCCTCATTACAAATGTCTTGTCATCTTTGAGATATGGTCCAAAATGAAATGTTGCTCCCCTTTAAATGACTATAATCTTCTGGTGTACAAATGTAATTGCTACACAACAATTTTCATTTTCCAGATGTGTCCAGTGGGAAGCATTTGCCATGTGCAATCTATTTCATATGTTCTGAAGTAATGCAGAATCTAGCTTGCTTATTTCCATCTGTTGAAAATGTTTAGCGTGAAAGCTTTCTAAAGTTAAAGTGAGTAGAAATTTTGGTTAACTTTGCAATTTTCCAGAAAAGGTAAGATAAAACGTATAGAGATAGTCCTAGAATTCATGATCTAACAATTTGTGGTTTAGTACAATGACACTGCATGGTGAATATATCCTGGACATTAGAAGCTTGGTCTGACTTCCTAGATTCTCATAATACATTTTGATAGGTTTTGTCACAGTACTGTACACCTATTATGTTACTGCACGCCATACGTTATTACTGTTTTGTTTGAACGTAGGATGCTTTTGTGAAGCCTTCAGCATGGACTATATATATTTCCAAAGCCCTAAACTATGTAAAGGAAAGTGGGACCAAGCTTTGCGAAGTATGATACTGACTCAGAATATCATTGCCTTTCAAAAGCCCCCTTTGGAGCATTCTAAGAACATTTTACTTATTTCAACATTTATTAGTAATAAAGTGGAATGGACACTTTGATAATTATATGGATTTCCTCCATGAAGTATCATCAGGGGAAATACTTATAATATTCCTGGCTTAGCCAGCAACATCCCAGTCTATACATACATACATACAAATATTTCAAGCATGGGCATTAACGCCCTTCTAGTTTGCCAATATACCAAAACACTTGTTCCGAAAATGTGTCCAGGCTGTTCTTAAAAATATCTAAACTAGCACTTGCTTTATTGTAATTTGGTAGTCTGTTCCATGCATCACCTACTCTGTCAGAGAACCAGTTAGTACACTTCTTATTCCTATAAAATCTTCTACATAGGTTGTCTGATAATTCTCTGCTACCTTTTGATAACTCCAAACATTCCTAGAGGTAGTTGTCTCTAAATGTCCTATATACCTGAAGAAGGTCTCCTCTTAAATATCTGTGAGACACTGTACAAGCTCAGATATTTTAGTCTTTCATAATAATTTAAATTTTCACATCCATGGATACTCTTGGCATATTTCCACTGTACTCTTTCCAGTTTGTTCATGCTTGTTTTCGTATAAGGTTTCCATATTGTTATTCCGTACTCAAGTTTGGGTCTAATGTAACTAACAAACAATTACTTCATCATTTCTTGATTTCCTAGACTTTATAAATCTTTTATACAATCTATAATTCTATAACTATCATTAACCAACTGATTGATATGATTAGAAAAACTCAGCTGGATCTACTCATATACCCAGGTCCTTAAATGAGTCTACAGTTTCAATCACCTTTCACATGTAATCTGTTTATCCAATTTCAGGTCATCTACATATAGACTGTAGAATACCTCAGATGAAAAAGTTAGGTCTGAAAGATGCAATCTAAACAAGTAAGAGCCTAGGACAGAGCCCTGTGGGACACCCTGACTGTAACCAAGGATTTCACCTGTCCAATTGCTGTGTGATACTTGCCATGTCCTATTTGTTTGGATCCAGTTTTTGCAGCTCTTTTTCAGAACAGAAGCTATTTACAATACTTACAAATATTTTGATGTACACATAACAGAAGAAGGATTGCACTAGAAGCTGGCTAATAATAAAATGTAAGTTAAATAACCAAATTTTTAATTGTGTCATGTTTGTCTACTATTAAAGGACTATCCATTCACCACAGACTTTGGGCTGTTTTTTATTTTTACTAGTGCAAGTGGAAAAAGTGACAAGTTCAGTTAATAATAAAATGTGTTTTCTGGATTTTGTATGTGGGAGGCCGACGCCTGTGGTACATCTACCATGTTCCCAGTTTGAAAGGTCCCTGTAGTTAGAATAGTCAGTGCTAAGCATACCTTGGTCTTCACAGGGATAGTCACATCATCCCAGACTCAGCATGTGGTTGATCCATCCTTTTAGACTCCTTATGAAATCACTGTCTACTTAAAACTGGTCAGTAGTCTTTTGGAAAGTCAAACTGTGAAAAGTTTTCCTCTACCTAGACAGCCATTGTGGGCCACTGCAATGCACAGGCCAAGTAGAACCATTTGTTCAGCAAATGCTGTTGAATGTATCCAGCAACCACTCATTATTTATATTTTTAATCTATTTTCCGGGCTGAAAATCCATCAGCTGTGTGCAGTGCTTCTTTATAGTGTTGTGAAAGTAACTATGCAGGTTAGTACACATATGACTATGAGTCCTGACAATAGCTTGAATCTACTCATTTGCAACTGTATTTGCTCATTTACCTTCATTGCCATCTTTTTACACAATCATTTGCCTACACTACATACTATGCATCACAGATCATTGTGCTTTTACCGAATACATTTTTTAAATTGACACCCACCCTGTATGACATCATGTGCTGCATAAAATACTGTTGAATAGTATGCAGTTTGTTTATAACCTTCTGCAGAGAAACACATAAATAAGTAAGGGTAAATAATTCAGAATGCAACATGGATGCGCAGCACTTGAGAGACACCATGCAATGCTTTTACAGCAGGTTTTTAATCCAAACTGAAGACCCAACCCAAGTCACATACCTCACACTAAACACTTAATATTTGCTTGAAGGAACAATACTCAGATATTGTAATGTCATATCACAGCACAGAAAAGTATTAATTGCTTTAACTCATAGTGTAAGTACAGAATTAAAAGTAATATTTATGATATATGCAAAATATATAAGCTATACACCTTTAGCTTTTACAACAGATCACTCTGGACATTGGCAATTAATCTTGGCACATTTTAAATTAACAGTTTCTGTTATTTGTTTTTAGCCCCTCATTTTGCCTTTTATAACCTCATCTTTTTTTCCCTAATTGATTTACTGAACTCCATACATGTAAGACAGCTCTAAATTTTGTAAATAAAAGTTACTCTTATATTCCAAAGTAATGTTTATGCCTACCATAATATTCTGTATTGCTTTAATTCATACTGCCTATTTACATTTATCAATCTCTCCTTAAAGTAATGTAATATAAACCACTCTTCCCCAAGGATTCTCCCTCCTTCATCTTCGCAATGTGGAAAACATTTTTAAATAAAACCACATTCCATAAAAAAATTATTTATTTTTTAATTTCTAAACTGTTCTGGAGTCTTGCCTCAAATGTATACCAGATTTTCTACCTTTGTGTTTAACACTGATCCCGGCTCAAGTTTCTGCCATGTCCATATAACGTGTATTCATTTGGATTTTCACTGGGATGTCTCTGCTTTCCTGTGACATTCCTAAGATTTGGTATAGATAAATTGGAAATCCTTCAACTTGCCCATAGGTATACAAGTCATGACTGTGTATGTATGTTTGTGTGTGTGTATGTGTGTCTATGTATATGTGTGTGTGTGTGTTTGTCTGACATACTGGCTGACACCTCTTTAAAGACTGTTTCTTCTGCCTTGCACCCAGTGACTGAGTGCTAGGATAGGCTTTGTTTCTCCTTTCACCCTGAAATGGATTAATGGGTAATAGTAGAATGAATGAAAATTATAGGTTTACACAAAATCTTTCTACATAACTTTTACTTAATTTATCATTGTTTAAACATGATAAAATGTAGCATTCCCCTTAATATTTATGCATGCACTTCTCAGGTGTTGCAAAACTAATTCAGAGTACAACCAATATGTTTAGCTGTAGAAAACTTGCAAATGTAAATAGTTAAAGCAATGTTGTTTCCACCTTAATGAAGACTACAGATCCCATTGTAAGTGGTTAACAAAGTGGGCCTGGAGGGATGGTTCAAACACAAATGTAGATATAAAAGCAGTGTACAACAGGGTTCCCAAACCTGGCTGGAAGTAGCCTCAATCACTGTTATTTGAAACATACAGCTACAAACAATTTGGAGGAATATGAATTCACCTACTACCCATCTTTGGAATGTGAAACGTAACTGGAAAACCCAGTAGAAACTTATGAAGATGCAAGGAGGATGTGCAGTTCTACACAGAAGGCATCTCATCTGGACAGCCACGTATTGTGAGGTAGCAGTGATAACTACTGGAGCGCCTATTATGAGGTAGCAGTGTTAACTACTGGAGAGTCAAGTATTTTGAGATAATAGTGCTAACTCCTGGACAGCCACATATTGTGAGGTACAGCTCTAACTTGTGGAGAGCCACATATTGTGAGGTACAGTGCTAACTCGTGGAGAGCCACATATTGTGAAGTAGTAGTGCTAACTCCTGGAGAGGCATGCATTGTGAAGTAGCAGGGCTAAATCTTGGAGATCCCCATATTGTGAGGTAGTGGCGCTAACTCTAGGAGAGCCACATACTGTGAGGTAGCAGTGCTAACTCCTGAAGAGCTGCGTATTGTGAATAGCAGTGTTAACTCCTGGAGAGTCATGTATTGTGAGGTAGCAGTGCTAATTCCTGCACACTGCACCACTCTTGCAATTTCTGTTATTATTTCTAAAGAACTGCTAGCTTCAGCAGTTAGCACTCATTCAACAACATGGTAATACAAACCTAATAAAAGACTTACTTAAGATTTGTTTGTACATATATTGAATGCATTTGGAAAACACTAGTTATCTATATTTACTTAGCGTAGAATGAATATTGTGCTGTTTGTTTTCTTGAGGTATAGTTGACAGGGATTTACTTTTGTTTACTAATGATGGCCATCACAAATTCTATTTTCATAACCTTACTGTCCCATTTACTTATATGACCATTGTGACAATGAGGTGAAAATGAACAGTTTAAAAGTGCCTTAAACATTCGGGGCCGTGCTTCAAGACATGTCTTTAACTATCTCTCAGGTCACAACAACCTAGAGAAAAAGGACATAGATGCTGTGATGCCCCACCATTGGACCAGTAATCAAGGAGCCTCAATTCTCACCACTGGCAACAGTGAGGGATGTACACTGGAAGGATGAGAAGTACACATACAGTACTTCCAGATGCAGCTGTCTGCATCAAAAGCAATTTTCCTTAAGAACACACAGAGACCACAGTCAGTCTATGGCTGGTTCCTCTACTTTTCTCCAGATCCCCAATAAGACTCCACACTGGCACAGCTATAGAGTTGAGATCCCAGCTGAGTGACCAAGCCAAAACCTCTTTGTCCAACCAGTGCTTCATGTCCCTGTGTAGGTAGTTGACACATATACTCTCTGAGGATTGATTTATACACACAGACACACACACACACACACACACACACACACACACACACACACACACACACACACACACATGGGAAAGGCTGGCACAGGTTTACTAGCTATGTCCCCTTCTGCTGAGACTATAAGGTAGTTTTTACTGCCACCAGTCACTCCTGCCAGCTACCTTAAGGCCCTTAACAAAGTGTGCCCAGTCTTACTGTGTAATATTAATATTAACACAAATGGTAGTTTGACTAAGAGCAAGGCTATTAGGAGTGGTCCACACAGTGTCACCAAATAAATATGCAAGTTTTCTCAAAACTTAAATATCTCTACACAGATCAGCCACAATGAAATGTTTAAATATATTTAATAAATAATAAAAGAACAAGACAATACTAAATATATATTCACAGTGACATCAGAGTTAAAAAAACAGGAATATTTAAAACAACATTGCAGGACAGTCTCAAATAAATAAAGAAAAATATCTAAACTAAGCTTTACTATATTGTTGATAGACTCTAAGAGAATTATACTATGATCTAAGAACTTACTAATAGAGCAAGGCAGATGTGGTGAATGGATCTTCTAGTTGATGTCAGGTCTAAGAAAGAATGCAGAATGCTCTGTCTCACTAAGAGACTTCTCAAATTAATATCTCAAATATTACTGCTTGAATAACTTGCAGAATGATATCACCTCTTGCCATCTGACTGCTAATTCTCAGGCCAAGTAACCATTGATGAAGCTGGCAGTATTTAGCATCTACTTGTAAAAATATACAGACAAGGGCTTCTCTTCAGATCTCTGGCAGATGCTGGAAGTCATAAAACAATTGCAGGCCTTCATGCTTTCAATACTAGTAATTACTTCACCCTAAAGACAATACAGAAAGTTTCCTAGTACATACATTGTGTCTCTTGCTGTATTGAAAACTGAAAGATACCATCTTTTATGGCTTAGCCATAAAGTAATTTAATTTCAGTTATTTTTCTGAAATTAACCTCCTATATTCCAGTTTCCACTGTTAAAATATATACATTTAAACAGTTACAATAGTGCATGTACATTTCTGTTCTCTTCCAGTAGAGCACACTGTGGGTACATTTCAAACAACACTCTACAAACACCCTTTTCAATACGCATATCTGTATAAGCTGTTTGATATATACATGAATACAGTTCTAATACATTTGTGACACAAGCATCTTGTATACATCATTTTGATATTCACCAGTGATATATATAATTATTTACAGAATTCTAGCTATCTGGGCTGGCAGTATCTCCTTTCATCACAAGTGTATTTTACTTTTCTCCAAATCACTGGAGCTTCAGAAGTATTATATTTGGAGACTGGGGGTTCATAGGTTTATAGATGGGTTCATAGATTAGTACTACGCTAACTGCCCTTGTGAGCCATTTTCAGCTTAGCCAATTATCCCTTGTGAGACTCAAACCCTGCACCTTGTGTTTGTAAGGCAAACACCTTAACCATTAGGCCACCTCGTGTGGGGAAAAGCCCCACTTCAGAGGTACAATTAGGTTTATTATAACTCCGCACATAAAAATCAACTACCAATCATTAGCAGACCAGAGTTCCGCTGTTGCGACCCCTAACCAGGAAAAGCTGAAGGACACAACAACATTCTTCACAAATGGATTTAATGGATCTCATCATGCTGTCATATTATGTTTGGGATAGTGACAGTCATGGTACTGGACATGGAAAACTAGGTGGTGATATTTCAGAGCAGACTTATTGAAGGTATTGAAATTGAAGAAAAATGTATTTTTATTAGAAAACACCATAGTTTGCTAGGTAATTACATATTGATTCTTACTTAGACATACATTTTCCCTTAGATATTTTTTCTGTCTTATTCTTGCTATACACATTCTTTGAGATAAATTACTCAAGACATCTGCAGGAGCAAAGTGCTGCTGCTGTATATTAAAACCGGAAACATAGAGTCCTAAATAATACAATAATATTATTATTATTAATATTGTACATTTTTTATGATAGTTTAACATAAAATGTGTTTGCCTGGTTGTAAATTTGAGGAGTTACTGCAAAATATGTTGTATGTGTGTGTGTGTGTGTGTGTGTGTGTGTGTGTGTGTGTGTGTGTGTGTGTGTGTGTGTGTGTGTGTGTGTGTGTGTGTCGGGGTGTGTCTCTGTCTGTCTGTCTACCTGTGAGATGGCAAGACAGTTAGGTTGTTTTCAATGTTAGAGTGTCCTCTATTTGTGAAAAAAGGCAACAAGGGAAATGCAGCTCGGTTTAACTGCAGTTGTTTACTTAGGGAAAAATTATACACAGTCCAGGTATTTTTCATTGAAGTTTTAGATATCAAATATGCCACGTTTATTAAATAATTCTGGCCAAAATGTTATGGTAAGAAAACAGTCTTTATCATTGGCAGCCTGCATTTAAACAATATTGCACAATATAAATATGATGATTAATATGATGATTAAGTACTGTGGTGCTGCTGTAGAGTTGTCGCCTCACAGTTAGACGTTGCTCGTTCGATTTTCAGTTAGAGCGTCTTCTGTGTGGTGACATGCGTGAATGGGTGTTCCTTTGTTGAAGGTTGTGCGTTAGGCCCGGCAAGCCAGCACGTAAAAATCTACTGCCAATCATTAGCGGACCGGAGTTCCACTGTGGCGACCCCTAACCAGGAAAAAGCCGAAAGACACAAACAAACAAAATAAATATGATGATTAAAAATCTAGCAAAATTTACAAGTTAAAGAATGAAAACAAGAAAAAAAAACAGTCTCGCTGTACTAAAACTGTGAGGGCCTAAACATTTACGGATACCATCCTCACTTCCCCCACAACAGCATCTCGCATGTGTGAGTTTCTTAAAAGACACATCTTAAACAACACTAGCTACTGCATTCTTTCCTTCATTCTTCAACTTCCTTATACATAATTCCTCAATGTTTCATTTTAATACAAGACAGAATAGTATTCTTTTTACTTAATATTCAAAAAAATGAAGCCAAGTCTCTTTCCACAGCTAAGGTAGACCGGTCTCTAAATTATAATACTGATAATGTAAATCAGTCTGCTTCTATAGTCTCAAACACCATGATGGCCCTTCAAAATAGCCTCTACCCACTCATCACTAGAATACAAAAACAGAAGCTAATGACTCAGTGAGAAAGCAGCTACCATCATTGTTAATCCTGATAAATGAATCACATTCTACATGGACAGAATACAGTGCAAAATCCCTGACAAATGCAATAAAATGGCAGTTAGAGGGTATAAAGCCATATACTACCACAATAAATAAGCTTCCATATGCAGTACCCCCCCCCCAATTTCTGAAAAGAAATTAAGCTCAGAGGATCCAAACCCAGTGCACAAAAAGGTCTATGTTATACTGCCAACAACCATGCTTCCCCAGAGGATTCCTCCCAAGAATTCTTAAAACTACTCACAGTCCCACACCTGCAGTCTCTTCATTCTGCACAAAATCCTTTTACACAACAGACATAGACTAGGTTCACTTGCAAACACAGAAGTACATTTGTTAAAATATATTTTGTTTAGAAAGTATCATTGGTTTTGTGAAAAATAACACACACTAACAGTCTGTGGACACTGATGATGTTCTTTCAAGTCCAAACAAATTACTTTTAAACACTTTTACTTTTTAGTCCTTATAAGGGCATTTAATCTAGTAAAGAACAACAATCTTTTGACGATCCTAAAAACATAAGGTTTAGTACAACAACAGTTCTCTATGTACTTCCACTTTTGATTATATTTCTGTTGCGTCTATATTACAAGATCAAATGCTTAGGTGATCGAACACCTAAACATTGAACTTGTAATATCGAACCCAAAAATGTCGAACAGCACAGGAAAACACGTTGATTGGCCATGGAAAAAAAGAAAAGTTTACACCCAAACTAAGTGGGAGGCTTTGCCCCCTACACCCCCCAATGTGGGGGGCTGTGTCCCCCACACCCCTCTAACTAAATATACCTACTCTGAGATTGCTCTACATTAGACAAAATGGCAAAATCTGGTGATCGGCCAAGGGAAATCTTTCCCTGCATTAAATCGGTTGTTCATTGTTTTTTGCTTTCGATATTACAAGTTCGATGTTTAGGTGTTCAATCACCTAAGCATTCAATCTTGTAATATAGACCCTGTCAGACCTGATGTTTCACTATTAAGCTCAGCAGCACTACTCTAAGGCAGTTCACAAGCGTCCATCAAGGTCCTTATTTTCATCTTCCTGTACATTGGTCCCTTCTGCAAATCACTCCCAGAAAAGAATGCCATCATATGTACAAATGAGATACTTATCTACAGTTCATCAACAAATGATAATACCGTTAATGACAACTAGAATTTTAACTAACAGAGTAGTGCATTCAAAATGACTTATTACACAGTTTAGCAAATAAACTTAATCCATGATTCCTTGGCTCTCACTCCTGACTAAAATTCTTCTCTTCTCTCTGTTCTTTCAATGTCCTTCTGAAGTACCACTTGAAATGGTTTCCTAATTTAGATACCCGAATTAGGTAAGATCAATCCTTGATTCTCAACTATCATAATGTAAAAGCAAGGTCATATGTTAACACAATACTTTGTTGGGCCTTAACATCTCACACTTTAATACCTCTAAGGGCAGCTATTGTCAAAGGTATTTTTAGCACACCTTGAATATAGGCTGCTCATATAAGTATTTGCTTCTCAAAACAAACAATCCCCCTGCCCAAAAAAACAAAACAAAAAAACTCAGGTCATTACTGAGAATTAGAAACACAATTTAAAGAATGATCATGGTTGCTATTTGCAGTGAGCACCACTGCACAATTTGCAAATATTAAATGGTTACCCATCAAAAAATGTGAGGTCTACTTTTCTTTTCTTCCTGACTTAAACTGCTGGCACTGAAAGCCTTTTCATACCTAGTTAATAGATTAACACAGCTCAGCCTAGAATATAACCTGTGTTTGCATTCAAATAACATTTACCTTACTTTTACACATAAAATCCTGCAAAATTATACATACCATCCTCTGCATTCACTCCATCTGCACAAACATGACTCTGCTATCAACAAAATATTATCCTTCAGCTTTTGTGACTGAACTCCTAGTAACTTCCTAGCTAACACTTGGAACTCATGTTCTGTACCACTTTGCCTTATGGTAGACTTCATACCTTTCAAACATATGACTCTCTCAGTACTGTAAGCGTTACCTCTACAAATGTTGCTATCACATGAACTGTATACAATATCCATAATTTTTAACAACTAACTTCTCACCTATTCATATATTTTTCTTTTCCAGTTTTATAACTTTTCCCCAGTTTGTTTCTCTCTCACTTTAAATCTCTTTCTCTGCTTCATTTTATATTGTATATAACCCCACTCCTTATAAGTGTAGCTCACTAAACAGTTGTTTTATTCCTGCTTTAAATTCAACTGTTTCTGTATTATGTACTTTGTTTCAATGATATGCTTGCTGTGATTGCATTACATTGTGTATATGTAGCAGTTTAATTGTCTTTTTTCTTTGTAAATTGCATGTGTATGTTATCCCCAGGTCCCCTCTGAAAATGGGTTCTGCCTAGTAGAGCTAACCTAATCACCACAATGTAAATAAATAAAAATAATTATGCCCTACTTTTAACGTGCTCAGAAAATAAGCTACATATAATAACTATAATACCTGTTTTCTTAATATACAAAATCTTTTTAATACCTGGAATAATATGTTTTTTACTATGGAGGAGAGACTTACAATTATTAAAATGATAATATTCCCCAAGATTTTATACTTAATACAATCAATAATACTTTCACCTACAAAAATAACTATCAAGAAACTGAATACACTAATGTTAAATTTCTTATGGGCACCTAATAGACCTAGGACTGCATTAAAGAAACATACTAATAGCTGGTCTCAAGGGGGTATTTCTTTTCCAGACTTTAATTTATATATTATCTCTTCTATTATAAAAGTTATTACTTTATTAATAGATCGGTCATATGTCGCAAAATGGAAAGATTATTGGGAGCTAATTAGTATGCACTTCATGAAAATCTCCTTAACACATAAAAATATGATTATAAATAACTCCATGTTGTGGTTGCTAAAGGAATTTTGTACTTCACCTATTACACCTAAACATATGGTCTGTTACCCATTAAATATTATTATTAGTTATCGTAACTTTATATTCATGCACCCTAAGTATAGGGAATGGAATTTTATTGTATTCCTATAATTTATACTCAGGGTATGCTTATGTCATCTACTTCTGAAGGAGCTCATTTAGCTATAGATAATAATCTAAAGTACTGGTATCAGCTGATATCTGATAATAAAGTTAAAATCTAGATTTCTTAAAACAAGAATTTGATCTAAGAGAAACTTGCTGGTTAGAGGTTCAGATCTTTAGACAACATCTCATTGATAGAATAGATCTAATGTCTATAACAGTTAAAGAATCTATTCCAAAACTGATTGATTACTTGATAATAAATTTACAGCATAAAGTTTCTGATAAAGGTAAACTTTCATATATACATAAAATTATCAGACAAGAAACTTTTTACAATGTAGATTCATACTGGAATTATTTCACCTCTATTAATGGGGACCCACCAACTCAACAAGATAAACAATATATATTGGAATCTGCTTATAGAACTACATCTTCCATTGTCTGGAGACTTTATACATGGAAATTTTTACATAGATCTTTTTATACACCTTTGATGATGAATAAAATTAATAATAAAGATAATCTATGTAAGAGATGTAATGTAGAAATTAATGCTGACTGGGCTCATATGTTTTATGACTGTATGAAGTTGAAAGAATACTGGAAGTCAATTAATGAATTTTGCAGGCTCTTTTTACAGATAATTTCATTATTTCTAAGTCTCTTATATTATTCAACACACCTGTACCTCAATGTGTTAAGCTTCCCTTGTTATGGTCTATCCTAGCAGTGGCTAGGAAAATAATAACTAGAAATTGGATTTCAGATACACCTCCTTCGTTCAATGAATTTAAAAATGTTATGAATATAATGTGTCATATGGAAATAAGCACAATTAGAATGAGAACAACTAGAAAAACATCACATTTTATTGTATGGGATAATTTACAAAATTTGTTAAAAAAATTCTAATTTCAATAGCACAGTATTTTAGTTTAATTAATTGATCTGATTGTAGTGGATGTCTTTGTAAATACTTTAGTTGTTTTGTTGAATATTATAATAATACCTATTTTTAATTATTTGTATAAAATTGTTATGATATTTCTCTTATATGTTAAAACAATAAACTTGTTTTGAAAAAAAAAGAAAATAAGCTACACTGGCAATTGCTCCATATCGGTATTAGGCTTGAAAAGCTTTACCACCCTATGCCCTATTCTCAGATACATCACAGACTACAAGCATTTCATAATTCCACTGCTAAAGTTCCTTATGGAATGTTAATAATGTGATTTCTTTGCAACCCTCATATAACTTGAAAAGTCTGTATCCTGACACCGGTCTTTTTTACCTTTTCTTTATCTTTATATCTTTGAAACTTATAACCATACCTGAATATAAATATCTCCATTATTTACAACCGGTCTTCAATACTCATAGCCCCTATCATGTAAATACTGTTGATATTGTTTCTGTGTTTTATAAAAGCAGAATATTTACCTTACAGCAGCTATGTTACAATTTGTAATGTCATCACTATTAGAACTTTTACTGTTGTACCTGAAATTAAAATATGTGTTACTGTTCCTTTTGAATCCTAGACTATACCTGAAATAGGTTTTCAGTGGATCAGTGTATTAGCTTGGTTAACAAATGCAAATAAAAATAAACACATAAATAAACATAAAAACATTTAGTAAATACTTATATAAAGTAATCACAATAATAATTCCTACCCATCCTTTCTGATGCTAAAGCTGAACAAATGAATTACAAAATTAAAAAGAAAAAAGTATCTCATATATTTACAATGCACATACCTAAAACATCCACCATCCACCTTGTAAGCATGTCCAACAAAGTCCTTTAAAAGCCATCTGTTGTAAACCATACTCTGATTGCACCATCCGTGCTGTAGAGAACTACCTGATTTGAAGGCAGCAAAACAGAGTGACAGTTCCTGATACAGTGGTCCAGATGCAGAACTCCAAAATTCAGGGTCCCACCTCCTAAGCTAGTCCCTAAATCTACTGAAAATCAATTTAGTCTAAAAATAAATAAACAGAAAAGATCCTACAAAAATTAAGGAAAAATAAATGCTTACTAATAAAATAGCAATGACAATGCTCTAACTGCTCCACCTTCATTCACAATTAAAAACATCCCATTTGACAAGCTTCAATTAAATAATAATAATAATAATAATAAATAAATACATTTAAAAAACAGCAACATTCTCATATGGCTATTACTTGAGAAAAGACTCCAAAACTACAAAGTTCAGATAAATGCTTGACTTTTAAAGGACTTTGTGGGACATGCTTACATGACTGAAAAAAATTATTTACAGCCATACTCACAGAATATTGAGCCATGCAAACTGCTATCTCCAAAGTAACATAGCTTTGGTAGAGGTCACAGCACGACGCTAGCAATCTAGACACTAATTGATGACATTCTATTCAGTATAGATCAAGATTACCTCAGTGGCAATCTTTTAATAGCTCTAATATGGGTTTTGATGTTGTAAAACATGCTCCACTAAATTTTGAGGAACTGCTAACAAATCCAAAGAACATTAAGCAGAAATTAAAATGATAAACATAATTATGTACCTGAATCACTTTTAAATCTGTTGTTTTAACAGGCACATGTACAAGCTGTCGCATAACACTATGAACACTATGCACTTTCTCAAGTACTTCTTTACTGATGTATGATATATGATATAGACCAACTGATAGTTTTTTTCTTGGACATAACTGCAGCCTCATGGTCTGACCTATCTTTAAACACCCTCCTCCTTGTATATATCACAACAGAGGTAACATAGTGTTGATGTCTGCCCTGGCATAATTTTCAAAATGTTAGTGTCCTACTAGCAAGGTGTCCTGGTGTCCCGGTGTAGTGTGCATTCCAAGTAAGTACTGTATTATAACCTGCTACCATCAGTTGCAACTTAAACTAAGGCTTGGCAATGATATTGTACTTTGAGATCTAGAACAACAAGAAATGTCTGTATAACAATGATATCCCTGTCAGTATCAATACTGTAATTGTAATTGCCATAACAAAGGAATGGGTGTGCTGTGTTGCTATAGCGTATGGCTCATGATTTAGTTATATAATCAACATATAGTTCCAAAAGGAAGGGCTTAGTATTGAAGGTGGTAAATTAAACAGTGTGTAACTCTGCCACATTTTACCTATTGGAATGCTGCTATGCTATTAAATGTTTAATGCAGAACACAGACTAAGCCTTAAAAGTAAGAGACTACATACTGTATTTATTAGTAACAAATGGCATTATTCATGCATGCAACTCCAGGATACTTTTAACTGTTTTCTGTTTTGTTATTTTGCTATGATGTTAAATGTTTATTGCAGACCACAGGCTAAACCTTACAAGTAGGGGACTAAGTAACATACATATTAGTAAAAAAAACAGCATTACGCATATGAGCAACTCTAGGATAATTCTCTACTGTTTTCTGTTTTGTGACTGATGCAACATATGTATACTGTGCTGTTATGCAGTTACGAGTGATAAACAAATGTTTATACTGAATATGTATGCAGAACTGTGCAGTTATCTCTGCTATTCTACATTCTAGACATTTAGTAAATCAATGTTGTTCTGCTGCTCATGGGGTTGATGTTGATATGGCTCTAATTGAAATAGTAGCCTGGTAAATTGTGTAATGCCTACCTCTTCCACAATCTTATTCTCTCCTATTCATCTCTCCTTGCTACCTCTCCTACACCCCACCCTTAATTCCTGATCTCCCTATCTAACAACTATAAAATCTCTATCTACAATCTGACTTAACTAATTAAACTGTTCTCTCTCCCCATTTTCAGTTCCCCATCACTGTGTGCTAAGAGAAACATCTGCGGGAATTTCAAACATAAAGGTCCTCACCAGTCTCCTGGTATCGGCAAAGCAACGAATGTGTCTGCTACCTCCCAGGAAAGCTCCCTGCAACAGTGTATGTTTTTTACAGAATAAAACAGCTGAGTTTTGTTTAACCCATTAAACATGCTCTCTCTGTTATTCACACTTGCCGGTCGCTAGGTACCTGCCTAATTTATACAGCTTCCAGTCCCTACTATACCCTGACTAGCTATTTTATTACCATCATTTTTACTCCTAAATGTTGAGATTAACCCTGCTAAAGGTAAATTAAGTGACAAAACAGGCTCGGACAGGCAGATCTAACTAACAATAAAACTTACCTATCTCTTACTACCCAACTGATAGTTTTTTTCTTGGACATAACTGCAGCCTCATAGTTTGCACCTGCTCCATTTTCCCTCGTTTCGCTCAGGCTCACTCTGCTCCCCTACTCTATCCCCAATTCCCAGCCACCCCCACTTCAAGTTACCTTATACTTAACGATAACCACACCCACCTACCACCTACCAATCCCATTCACACATAGATACACCTCTCAATTAAACCACTGGAGCTCCCTCTCCTAACTTTCTACATTCCATATAGCTGCACCCCTTCATCCTCTATCCATACCTCTACATCAACTCACCCTCCTCACAATGTCAGTCTTAAAACAAACTCTACTGCTTTGCACATCCAGTTCACTACTGCTCCTATTATACACCCTCTCAGCATATAATCCCTCCCTACATTATATCACACACAATCCCTGGCATACCACCATCTTTCAAACACCAAATTAGGCTTTTCAGTCTCTTGTAGCCCCAGCCCTCCTTCACACAACCATCAATGACTATTATACCCTCAAAGTGCTCCCAAAGCAATCTAAATCTCAGAACACACTTAGACTCAGTATGCTCCTATATACGCTCTCCAAACTCTATCATTACATATCCAAGTGACTAAGTCTAGCAGGAGATATACACCCCGATCCTGGTCCCACCAACACTCAGCCTACACTACTCCTTCCACCTCAAACCCTTCCACCTCAACCAAACATAGCTCACATCCACCAAAGAAACAAATCATCCCTTCTCCTGCTCAACATTAATGTAAGAAGCATTGCAAAGAAAACTCATAATCTACACACTTTACTATCCCACCACTCCCCTGATATAGTAACTTTAACAGAAACCTGGCTGAAACCTCATACTAATAGTAATGAGATCACAGCCCTAGGCTATGACATCCTACATAAAGACAGACCAAACAAAAAAGGGGGTGGCATAGCAATCTTATACAAAGATCACCTCTCACTACAACTCCACAACTCCTCTACCCCAGAGATAGATAAAGCAGAAATTATTATAGCTAAATTAAATATTAACTCCAGCAAAAACCTTAACATGATTAGGGGGATACATACGACCTGGTAACAACAGTTCTAGTGTTGAAAACCTATTACAATGGTGCTCCATTCATCTCCCCCCAAGAGACCATTATCATGGGAGACTTCTATTTTGATTGGCTTCTATGCTCTTCACAAAGTCCAACTATTCACATGAGCCTTTACGGGTTCACCCAAACCATCACAGCTCCCACTCGAACCGACAAGGTCTCCAAACAAAAGCCCATACTAGACTGAAATCTAGTAAACTCACCCCACCTTGTATCCCACTCAGGCCATCTCCCTGATATCCTGAGTGACCACAACCCTACATTTCTCCTTTGAGACTGTATCCACCCAGCACACCAAACTACCTACCATGCAATCAGGAATAAAAAAAATTTAATCCTGACAACTTTATCTCTGCCCTAAAATACTGCCACTGGGAACATCTCAAACATATACCCCTAGATGAGGCTGTCCACTCTTTTAAAAACACCTTTCTTGATATTCTCAACACCCATGCACCACCAAGAAATGTTAGAGTCAAGGCCAATTACACACCCTGTCTAACCAAAGAAACCAGATCTCTACTTAAGACCAGAGATAAAGCCTGGTCACTGTACCATAACGATAAATCCAGTACCAGTAAACAAAGCTTCCATGAACTTCAAAATAAAGCCAAAAAACAAATTAAAATGGACAAATCCAAGTATTACCTAAATATCCAAAACAAGCACCAAAAAAATCCACAAAAGTTCTGGTCCGCAGTTAAAATCCTATTACAACCAGGTAATGTTGCTACTCCTACTCCAAAAACAACCAACAGCAATGAAAGCATAGCTACCCAATTCAGTACCTTCTTCACAGAATCCATTCTAACTCTAGCCAACAATCAATCTAAGACCAATACCCCCCAGAATCAATCTATAGTACACCCTCACAAGACACCTCCTCCCAATTCAGACTACATCCTGTATCCACCAACTACATCAGTAAACTTCTGAAAAAACTAAAACCTGCAACATTAGCTACCGACATGCTTCCTACAGACTATCTTAAAATTGTAGCAGAAGCCATCTCATATCCTATAGCCATACTCATAAACAGATCAATAACAGAAGCACATGTGCCCTCTATTTGGAAAATATCACACATATTACCCCTTCACAAAGACGGCACCTCATATGAACTTGCTAACTACTGCCCCATTGCCATTCTTTCACCCTTATCCAAGATCCTAGAAAGAATAGTACATAGTCAGCTCATGAAATACCTTACCTCACAAAGCCTACTATCTAGTACTCAGCATGGTTTTTGTCCTGCACATAGTACAACCGCCCTACTGAACTTTACCAACAAAGTTAATCAACAGAGAAACAACTCCCAATTTGTATCAGCCTTATTCCTTGACCTGTCAAAAGCCTTTGACATGGTCAACCATAACAAACTCATTAATGTCCTTTCCTCCCTCAACGTTAATATCACAACTATTAACTGGTTACAGAGCTACCTAGCAGATAGGCAACAAGCTGTCCGTTGGCAACAATCCCCTCTCTCACCTCCTCCCCATCACTATAGGGGTCCCTCAAGGCTCCATCCTTGGACCCCTCTTATTCTCACTCTTTGCCAACCAGCTACACTCTGCAACTCCCCGTTCCACCGTAATTCAATATGCTGATGACTCAACCCTGAGCTGCGCAGCCCCATCCCTTAAAATCCTCCAAACTCTTACCCAAGACTCCTTCTTATGAGTTGAAACCTGGCTAACCAACTCCCAGCTGATACTAAACCCCAACAAAACTAACCTCTTACTCTTTTGTCCCACTAGGACTGCGTCCCCCCCAACCTTCAACATTTACTCTGAAAAGAAAACCATTATGACTCCAACTGCCCATACCAAACTACTTGGGCTAGTAATTGACAACAATCTAAAATTTGGCCTCCATATAGATCAAACCATCAAAAAAGTCCACAAGAAGCTCGGCCTCCTATACAGAAATGCCAGTTTCTAACAAGTAGTACAAGACTCACCATGGCCAGGACCCACCTGCTATCTACACTTCTATAAGCATCCCCTATCCTTATCAACCTTCGTAAATCAGACCTTAACAAACTTGAAGCCTGCTACAATAAAATAGCTAAATTTGCCACTAAATCACCATAGAGGTTACATCACTGCCAATCCCAAAAAGCTTGGTTGGCTTGAACTCCCACAACTCCCACACTTTAATCAGTTAAACCTAATCCATCAAATTCTACACCACCCAAGCAAAACCCCACCCCTCAGAGATCTAATCCAGCCATAGTCTGCTCCTAGATCCCTCTGCTCAGCCAATAAAAATCTACTACAAGTTACTAGAGCAAAAAACTCAGCTGGAGAAGGCCTTTTCTCCAACTATACTTGCAACCTGTGGAACTCCCTACCTACTACTCTAGTCTCCATTACCCCATCAAAACAATTCAAATCATTCCTGAAAAATCACCTAGCAAACTTCTGGCTCTGCCCCTGCATTCCCCCAGAATAGGCCACTCCCTAAATACTAACTCACTTTCTAATCCCTCTGCATATCTGAATATGACATTTCTCTAAACTAATATTAGCTAACTGTATCTCCATGATAACAAATATTAACAAATTCACTGTATGTATTGCAAATGATACTTGTGCAGCTTTTTTTCAGCTGTAATACCACTAAACGTTTTGTTGATATAATGCACATTTAATACTTGTCTGATTTGTTGATTTGTTTTTATGCCAATATATTACTTGGAGCTTTTCTCCCCGGGCCTCCACTGAAAAAGGGCACATGCCCAGCTGGACTTTCCCGGTAAACAAATGTAAAAATAAAAAATAAAAATAAAAAAATAAAATAAAAAATAATTAAAATGTTGTAGAACATGTCAACATTATAAATCATCTTCTTGAAATAGGTATTAGTCAAAATGGTTCCAGGCCTAACTTTCTAGTAGACTCTACTGAGGTAAGATTGGCACTTCTGTATCCTTGAATGCGCCTGCTAGAAGATGTTCCACAATGCTTTATCCTTCCTTGCCTCCTATTCCCATTCTTCAACAACTTCCTGATGAACTACCACATGTCCACTTATATTTTGTGTGAATGACATGGTACTATTTGGGTCCAGCCCTTCTCAACTCTCCGTACAATGCCAACTTAAATCAGATCTCTTTTGTCTCTCTACTTGGATTAACAATGAAAAACTACTTCTGAATTCAACTAAGAATAAGACTAAAGCCGTGCTATTTAGGACATATGAAAAAACATTTTAAGTACCCTAATGCTTTAGATATAAAGGCATTAACAATACTCTTGTTGAAACAATGTCCTTTCTGGCCTGTCCAAACTCTGAACCTCCATACATACCTTGAAAAATGCAGTAACAAAATTAACTCTTTTGTTATGAGCTTGTAAAATCTCATATTTTCCTTCACTTGCTATAACATTTGCAATAGATGAAGGCATGCTATTCAGCCAGCTTGAATATTGACTTCCATTAATAGCTGCTACCTCAGTCTCCAACACAAAACCATGGAAAATATTTCCAGCAAAATCTGTAGGCTCATCGCCCTTTCCCCTAGATGAGCATCACTACAGTCACTAAAGCAAAATGGCTGTTCATCAAACAAATAGCAAATCTTTTACTTGGTTCACTACCTCACTGTCTGTCTTATGAATGGGTCCAGTGCTAGTGGCTAAACAAACCATGAAAATTCCTTCCTATAATCATATACAACAAACACACTTGGGCCCAATTTTACTAACTCCCCAAGACTGGAATATAATGCAGAAGCCATTGGTTTTCTGTTTGTGGTCTCAAATTCTGGGAGCACCTTAACACCCATCTCTTAAGACTTGACCTTTTAGTTCAAGTTTCTAACTCAACTAAAAACACATGTTTTTAAATAATCCAGATACAATTGCTTGTTTTCAAGCACCATCATCTAAATTCCATGAAATGTTTTCATTCACCTTCTCTGTAATTACCAAGCATGAAAGCTGTTAAACCTCTACCATCTTAGCTCCTTCACCCTTCCTGCTCACATGATGGGTTCCTCAAGGTTTAGATATCTAGTACTGCTCACTATTTATGTTATGATTAAGTCTGACACTTAAGATGGAAGTATTCAACCATTTTTACTTTTACTTTTTTATTGAATTTTTATTTAAAAAGTTTTTTGATACGTTTACTGGATGATATGACTGTGCATTTTATATTTATATTTGATATTTACTAACTCTGGTGGATCTGCTGAGTGTTTTGTGTGTGTTAGCTCTTTCACCTTTACTATGTATTCTCCCTTCTCTATTACACCTCATTTTATGGATGTGTGGGTATTATGAGAAACACCTTTATCTAACAGCCTTCATTATC
Source organism: Protopterus annectens (assembly GCF_019279795.1). Taxonomy (NCBI): domain Eukaryota; kingdom Metazoa; phylum Chordata; order Ceratodontiformes; family Protopteridae; genus Protopterus; species Protopterus annectens. The sequence continues at coordinate 426,145,873 of NC_056725.1, forward strand.
TACTATGTTGTAGATACTATGCACATAACCTGTATAACATCTGTTGCTGTCAGTTCACATTGTTTATTGTTCTTTTTTCATTATGGATTTGCTTACAAATCTGTCTTTGTATCCTTCTTCTGGAATTAATCTGAAATTGCTCCGTAGTGATCTACCTGTCTAACAAATTTAAAAAATAAATAAATAAAAAAATAACAATCTATAAAATAAAAGCAAGGTAAAAGAAATATGAGAATATCTGTAAGTTAGGAGTGTAGCATGCTAAATATCTCTGATACATGGCGAATATGTTATATGACCTATGGCTTCATTCATCACAAAGTGTGCTTCTATCCCTACAGTAGCACACACACAGATACAGTATATGTATATATATATATATATATATATATATATATATATATTTTTTTTTATATATATATATATATATATATATATATATATATATACCTTTAGTAGTTTTTTTTCTTTTGAAATAAGTTTTAACTATATTTCAGATGAGGGTAATGCAGTTCACACAGCCTATCTGGATCTCGCCAAGGCCTTCGACACCATCCCCCACTCTGGAATCATAGATAAACTTACCAGGCTGGGCATTAATCCCTACGTCACTCGATGGGTTGCCAACTGGCTTACTGACAGAACCCACACTGTAAAAGTAGGCGACTCAAAATCCAGCTCCAGACAAGTGACAAGCAGAGTACCTCAGGGTTCAGTCCTTTGACCGGTCTTATTTGGCATCTACTTTTCTGAAGTACAGGCCAGCACTAAGGGACTCTGGCTAACAAAGTTCGCAGATGACTGCAAACTGGGAGCCATTATTGAATCCCCAAATGACGTGGATATTCTACAAAAGGGCCTGACAAAAACAGATGCTTGGTGCCAGAGCCATGTGCTCAAGCTCAAGGCCAAGAAATGTATAGTTATCCCTTCTGGGAAAAAAACATGTACCCATGAATAACCACATAAGTGGCAGTACACTAACCAAAAGTGTGATAAGGGACTTAGGGACACAGGTAGACAGTGGTCTCACCTTTGATAACCACATAGCCACAACAGTCAGGAAATCCTTCTATATGGCACACCTCATCACTAAGGGGTTTTCACCCAGAAAAAAGGAGGTCATTGTCCCACTGTACTCATCCCTCATTAGACCCATTATAGAGTACAACGCCCCGTTTGGTATGTACCTCACAAAACATCTGCAACAACTGGAAAGGCCACAGAAATACCTTACTAAAAGAATCACAGGCCTAAAGCAGATGCCTTATGCTGACCATCTAAAAAAACTCCAGCTATACTCTGTCGCATATCGCCTACTCAGAAGCGATCTCTGCTTAACATACAAGGCCATGTCAAACCCATTGCTGTTGGACATGCTATACTTAAAGAAATCCCAATCCCTCAGAGCCACACACTCTAGGGATCTAAATCTGGTCATCACAATGAATAAAACATGCTGGAGGGATAGGTTCCTGACTCAGAGACTCCCCATACTCTGGAATAGACTACCATACATGTCAAGCAGAGTGCCTCTTTGGCCCTCTTCAAAAGGAATCTTGACGATCAGATGGGAGATAGGAAATCCACACAGGGTTCATGTCAGTCACCCTGCTAGACAGGGGACCAGGGAAGTAAATATTCTGGGAAGAAATAGCCAGGGAATTGTTATGGCTAGGCTTGTATAGGCCCTAGGGCTGATAGCCTAGTACCAACCTATGAACCTATGCCACTTTAATTTATCACATTATATACCTATCTGTAGCCTGAAGAGATGGTCATTTGCTGTTTAGTCAAAGTCAATATTGTGCGTGTGTGTGTGTGTGTGTGTGTGTGTGTGTGTGTGTGTATGCGCACATGCGTGTGGTGTGTGTGTGAACTCAGATATTCGCTGATGGATTGACATCCAATTCAGGATTGGTTCTCTGCCCTTATACCCATTATTTGCCAGGATATGTACCAGCTCTTTTGTGCTGGACCATAATTAGGATACAGTAGGCACATTACAAAGACATGCATCTGGAGCACTTCTCCCCAGGGCTCTGCTGAAAATTGGCTTTGTTCCAAGTCGGACTTTCCTGGAAAACAAATGTTAAATAAAATAAATAAATAAATAAAATCTAAGAAGGAAAAAATTAATATTTGCAATAACACTCACAATGTATTTGCTTTTCAGTATTACTTGTCCTCTGTTAAAGGCCACTTTTTGTTTTATATATTTTCAGTACATATAGTTATGCCTTTGTTTCTTAAGAAAGATGATGATACTTTATATTTGTTTTTTATTATTCTGTCATATCATTGAACCTTCATAAGAGTGCCAATGTTGCATCCTGGTTTTAGACATGCTGCTAAATTTATTGTAATGCATTGCATGTAAGAGTTTATTGTTGTCTCTTAGAACCTCAAACTACTTTTCTGTTCTGATATACACGAGTTCCTTATTAAAAGGATTTAATGTACTTCTCCAAAAGAACTTGAAATATAAATTCACCAAGCTTGCTTACTTTTCCTTTGCAGCTTGGCACATTTGCCACATTTTGGCCTTAACAACCAAATATGCTAGTTTTGTCTTCCATCTCTCTCACACACACACACACACACACACACACACACACACACACACACACACACACACACACACACACACTTGTATGAAACTATAACGTTGATATTTCTGCTAGTGCTTCCCTTTTCTTTACTTTCCAATGATTTTCCATTCTTTCCCAGTGGCATTTTCACTACCTCACTATCTGTCTTATGAATGAGTCCAGTGCTACTGAATGCAGATTAGGGTGTGACTGGCACCCCAATCTTAGTTATCTGCTTCCTTTAATCTCTTTTCTAGTAAAACCATTCACTAGAAAGAATATTCTGTCCCCTTACTTTTTTTCAGAGAATAGACAATTTATATAAATTGTAATTCCTCATCATAGCTATTACATGTTCCATTTTTAGTTTGCCTTTGGCTTTGTCAATATCTGCTGCCTATATAGCTCACATCCTTTGCCATCCTGCTCTGTTTGCATTATTTCTCTGAAACATAAAAAGTACTCCTGATATCTTCCCACTGAATGCCTGTGTGCTTCAAATAATATATTGCTTCTTTTTCTATTATATTAGTTCTTTTTTGTTGTCTTAATGCCAATCACTTGTAAATGGTTTTCATCAGGGCTAGTAGTCCCCAATTACTTAGGTTCTTACTTCCTCATTTAAAATGAAATATTCATAGAAAATCACTGAATACTTCCTCCCTCTGTTATAGAGTAGTAGAATTATTTCTGTCACATATTTCGTGTGTGTGTGTGTGTGTGTGTGTGTGTGTGTGTGTGTGTGTGTGTATGTGTGAGAGTACATTGGTGTTGATTCTGCCTATAGAGTTTTCCTTTCCTGTTACTTACATATTGTTTTCTAGCTGTTGCACATCATTCATTATTCTCCATCATTTACTTTTACATACTGCTGCAAAAATTAGTCAGCAGCATTATTTAAACAAGTTCCATTTTAAAGTTTTTTCCACGTGTCCTTGGTGTCCTTTTATAACAGTTCAATTCAATTCAAGTAGTTAATGACAAAACAATATACAAACACTAAAAATAAAATAAGGTAAAAAAACAACAAATTCAGATAAACAGCAATACAGCAAAAATAGACCTTTTAAAACTAATAAAATTTTGAACTAAAATTATTAGAACAAGGGAATAGAAAGATAACCTATGTATATTAAAATTTGAATAGACAGCAACCATATAATTATCCAGCATTTAATAACCTTGAATATTTTCTCTCCCCTTTTCTTCTTTCATGCTACATACTCCTTCTATTACCCATCATCATCAGACATTCAATTGCTTGACACCTAGTTTATTATTGTCTTCCACTGCTTAGATATGAATATGTGATAAACAGCTATTTTAATAATCCCTCCCTAACAAATTAGTGGACATTTCTTTTACAATAACACTTACTGCTATTTCATAACTTCTTTTATCTTTCTTTGTCTGCTTATTCTTTTCATTTTTATTTCCAGTGGCATACTATTGAAATCCTTGCACCAGTCAGTAACTTTACTAGTCTGAATACAGGGCTCTACTACCATTCAAAAGTGAGCTGTTTTTATTTCTGTGGTATGTACATACCTATAAATAACCCTTATAGTAGTTTTATCTCTACTCCAAGAGCTGTCATTCTTCATCTACTTCCCATAAAAATAATTTAAATTATATCTTTCATATATCCTAGCAATAATTCCTTAACATCTTTCCTGGTTTACAGACATTTCCAAAATACACTTTCCCACTCACACCTCAGCTTGTTAGTTATAATTCAGGTTCATACCATTTTCCTCTTGGGTCCAAAAAATAAAAAAATAAATGTTCAACATTGAAAGGAAGTTGTTTAAATATTAAAAAAATAAATAAATAAGCTAGCCACTCAGCGTTATGAACGTTGGCTCTAGGTGATTGTCACTGTTGATGTGACACCCTGACTCAATGTGCAAAAATGAGTTAAAGGGGCTGTCGTTGGATGTAAACAAGGAGAACTGGCAACAGTTAATTGAACATAGGAACACGTGGAAAATGAAAGGAAGGGAATCATTAAATCATTATTGAAGGATCATTTTTGGAATATAGCAGTCAATATAGCACACAAGTGGCTCACATATAAAGCTTTTGCAGGAAAATGTGAAATCCTTATTTTATTACTATGACAGTAGATGATAAGATCCATACAGGCAATACATTTATAGTAAATATATTTCATACATATTTGGTTCCTTTTATTTTATTGTATTTCAGTTTTTTAACCAGGTCAGAAAACCCATTTTCAACTATGACCCAGGACATAAGACAAAGACAGTGAAGACAATGTTATTTTTACATTGTATACATTGAATACATTAAAATTATTATAAGAAGATAATTTAAAATGTATAAAAACAATAAAAACTTAGACACAGAAAAACAAAGACTAAAGATTAGTCACTGCAATCATACACTTATACATAATAAGTTACAAAGAATCATATAACAAATGTAGAACGTGAAAGAACAAGGAGGCAGTCAGAAAAAAAGGCTGAATTTGATGGTGTGGTATTACACAGAGTGGCATTTAGCTTTGTTTGAGTAAGTATTAAGTAAGCTGTGTTTGAAAATGCGAAAGGTTTTCAGTATTCCTTAGGTCAGCTGCAAGTGAATTCCATGTGCTTGTGATAATTTTACAAAAGATTTTTCACCTATGGAAAGGTTGGCAGGGGTCTAAGTCATTACAATGCCTCTTAACTTGTGACGGTCATAGGAGCAGGTGAAAAGTAATAAGTGCAGAGGAAGGCAGTGGGACTTGAAAAGCATTTTAAAAATGAAGGAACATAGAAGGAAAATAGATCTAGCTGTGATAGGTAGCCAGTTATATTTGTGGATAAAGATACAGAGATGTTCATAATTTGTTGATAGATGCATGAACTGTAGAATTTTGTTTTCAGCTTTTTATAGTATGTATGTATTTAGATGGAGTTGGTAACTATAACTGATAAGGCCTATTTCAGTCTTTGGTTAACAGCTGTGCATTTTCATGCTTCAGGAGTTAAACATTGGAAATAAATAAAAAAATATATTTTGAACTGATTTGATACCTTTTCTGATTGTTAAATTCTGTGGGGATGAAAGGATAACACTTTATTAAAAGTGACACCAAGATACCATTGTTGTGCAGTGAATGGAAGGAGGAGGTAGGAGGAATCTAGTTTGATAATAAGCAAGCTGGAGCTGTAGCGCTTTGGTTGTCATACCAGGAAACATGGCATTTCAGTTCTGAGTGTTTATAGTAAATTTGTGAGTGAAGAATCAATTTCAAAGAAGTTTGAAGTCTCATTGAAGGCAGCTGTGAAGATTCTAGATGTGGGTTGTTTTTTTTACTACATTGTTATCGGCACAGAAAGTGCCTTCTGTGGAAGGTTGGGCTGGCAACTCGACACCGTAAAACTCCACTGCCAATCATGAGCGGACAGGCGATCTGCTGTGGCGACCCCTAACCGGGAAAAGCCGAATGAAGAAGAAGTTATCGGCACAGAAAACCATAGCAAGATGACTGAGGTCAGTTAGAATGTCATTTCTGAAAAGAGAAAAGAGAAGAGGGCTGGTTATGCAATGTTGGCGGGAATGGTTTTAGAAAGGGTAACTGTAATGGACAAGTTACTACTAGAGGTAGCTATGAAAGATCTATTAGTAAGGTCATTTTTAAACCAGGAGCATGCATTTTCTGAGAAAGTGAAGTAGCTAAGTTTCTCAATAAGTAATATGTGATTAATGCTGTTAATGGTTATTTTAAAGTTGAGAAAGATAGCACATATAAGCTGACCACGTTCCATCTTAGTAATAATCTTTTCATTAGTGTGTATAATACTATGAAATAATAATGTGCATAATCCTGTACCTTTCAAATATTTAGAGATTACTGCTAAACTCAAAATGTGGAACTGGTAATATTTTTCTCTTTAGCTGGATTAGAAGAATTTGAATATTGATATAGTAAGGAAAAATTAGCAAAACCAGTTGTAGATAGTGATGGTATTGCATGGATTAATGAAGCTACCCTCCAGAAAGGCAACTGTAAGAAAGAAAGGGAGGGAAAATGCATTAAGAAGCAGGTATTTCAAGTTTAAGCCAAAGCTGTTAATCAAAAGTCAAATAACATTTAGTACTTAACATTGACTAAGAAATAAAATGGAAATGCAATGTAAGCAAAAACAATTTGCACTTAAAGACATATCCAAGTAAAGTTTTGCAGTCCTATTTATAGGTTCATAGGTTCATAGGTTTATACTAGGCTATCTGCCCTAAGGCATTTATAAGCCTAGCCCAAATTTTTGTGGCTTACGCCACCCCTTATATGAAAAAATACTGTGCCCATTAGTTTGTTGTGCCTCTGTCCAGCAGTGACACAGAGATGATTCCCGGGGTAAACCTACGATCTCCCATCCACAGGTCTAGATTTCTCTTGAACAGAGTCAGCGAGGTGCTCTGCCTCACATGGACCGGGATTTTATTCCACAGCATAGGGAGTCTCTGAGTGATAAATCTATCCCTCCAGCACGTCCTATTTATATCCGTGCTAAGGTTTAAGTCGCTTGCTCTAGTGGTTTTGGTGGATTTGGATTTTTGAGGTGGAGCATGTCCATTAATTCCGGGTTGGACATGGCCTTGTATGTCAGGCACATGTCACCTCTGAGCAGATGGTATGCGACTGAATAGAGCTGGAGTTTCTTCAATCTGGCAGCATATGACAGATTTTGGAGTCCCTTTATCCTTTTGGTGAGGAACTTTTGGGGTCTCTCCAATTGCTGCAGATGTCTGGTGAGATACATCCCGAATGGGGCATTGTACTCGATCATTGGTCTGATAAGTGAAGAGTACAGGGGAACAATGACCTCACTAGATCTGGATGTGAATCCCTTCATGATCAGGTGGGCAATGTAGAAGGCCTTTCTAACCACTTTAGCAACGTGAGTGTCAAAAGAGAGGCCACTGTCAACCTGGGTCCCCAGGTCCCTGATAACCTCTTCTGTGCTTAGTGGATTGCCACCTATATGGTAGCTTGGGGTTACCTTGTTTTTCCCGAAGGGTATGACTATACATTTTTTGGCGTTTAACTTCAGGCCATGGCTCTGGCACCAGCTATCTGTTTCCGTGAGTCCCTTCTGAAGGATATCCGTGTCCGATGCACTTTCCACTATGGCGCCCAGTTTGCAGTCATCTGCAAACTTTGTCAGCCAAAGTCCTCCCATGCTGGCCTGTACTTCTGAGAAGTAGATGCCAAACAATAGGGGGCCAAGGACCGAGCCCTGTGGGACACCACTTGTGACCGGCTTGGAGTCTGACACAGCGCTAGCAACTCTAACCCTGTGGGTTCTGTCCTTAAGCCAGTTTGCAACCCATCTTGTGACATATGTGGTATTGTACAAATAAATATCAAGGTATCTCATCTGACTACATGAGAATTTCATCTTGTAGCATAACTGTTATAAAACACATGACAAAGTATGCTAGGGCCAACCTTATGCTATTCAAATAAGTCCGTATAAATTGGAATCACCACAAAAACTTACATCACATATACTCGACCCACAAGAGGTAGTTTATAAAAAGATGAGTATACACTGCTTATAAGCTTGTATCAGGATTGTTTGAGGATGCACATTAAGTAGTAGCAGACAAATAAGTTATTTTCTTCTTTTTTATCTGAAACGCCACAATGTCCTCTACTAATAAATCAGCCATTAATCAACTTCCTTAGAATAGTGTTAGTCATCTGAGGAAAAGCTCCTAAGGAATGTGTGTAGACCTGTTAACCATTAAAAAGTACCTTTTTGTTTAAAATAATGAAAATGTCTAAGTGAAAGCTTTCCCATTGTTGTGAGCAAACCAGATATTTACAATGCAAATTTCCACAGTCTTTCTCTATGTAAGTTTATGTCATTATTACAGAGAAAACCTACAAAGGTAACAAAGATAAATGTCCTCACTTGGTGGCCGTCCCTGCATACCACATATTACATAGATATGCTAAGTGTGAGATCACATTGTGTGTTACGTGGATAAAGGATGAGCATTTGAAAAACAATGTGAGTAAATGAATGAAAGTGAAAAAATACCTTTTCTGTAAGATTGTGTGATCTTGGAATTAGTATATTTAAGTAGCAGGTGCATGGAGGTAAAAGGTGGTTGCCTCAATCAGAAACTAATGTTAACCATTTTCTTTTTGTTGCAGATATGCAGTTATAATATGTGCTCCATACAATGGATATTGAGTATAAAACTTTAGCTTTTTTGACCTTTGACCTGTAGGGCATTACAGCTCCTGTGCAAGTAACCTTTTTTTTACTTGACTTTATGCATCTAGAGCGTATAGGTCTTGAGGTTGTGTGGTGCTTCCATATATGTTATATACAATATTATAGTATAGGTTCATAGGTAGGTACTAGGCTATCGGCCTGGGGCCTATACAAGCCCAGCCAAAAAGGTACCCTAGCTTCTGACACCCAAGAAAATTATTTTCCTGTGCCACTGTCGAGCAGAGCCACAGAGGTGATCCCCAGGGTAAATTTCCTATTTCCCATCCAATCATCAAGATTTTTCTTGAAGAGTGCTAATGAAGAGCTTTCATATAGATAGGTAGTTTATTCCAGAGTATGGGAAGTCTCTGGGACAGGAATCTATCTCTCCGGCATGTTCTGCTTATTGTGGTGACAAGGTTTAGGTCCCTAGAGCGTGTAGCTTGGAGGGATTGGGATTTCTTTAAGTGGAGCATGTCCAACAGCTCTGGGTTTGACATAGCTTTGTATGTTAGGCAGAGATCACCTCTGAGTAGGCGATATGCGACGGAGTAAAGCTGGAGTTTTTTGAGACGGTCTGCGTAGGGCATCTGTTTGAGGCCTTGTAATCCTCTTTGTGAGGTATTTCTGTGGCCTTTCCAGTTGTTGTAGATGTCTTGTGAGGTACATACCAAAAGGGGGATTGTACTCTATAATGGGTCTAATGAGTGATGAGTAGAGGGGAACAATGACCTCTTTTTTTCTAAATGAGAACCCTTTTGTGATGAGGTGTGCCACGTAGAAGGATTTCCTGACTACTGTGGCGATGTGATTATCAAAGGAGAGACTACTGTCCACCTGTGTCCCAAGGTCTCTTATCACACTTTCGGTGTTAAGTATACTACCGACTATGTTGTAGTTCATGGGTACAGAGGTTTTACCAAAGGTGATGACAATGCACTTTTTTGGCATTGAGCTTGAGGCCATGGCTTTGACACCAGGCATCTGTCTCAGTGAGGCCCTTTTGTAGGATGTCCACATCGTTAGGAGTTTTTATTATGGCTCCTAGTTTGCAGTCATCTGCGAACTTTGTTAGCCAAAGACCTTCTGTGTTAGTCTGTACTTCAGAGAAGTAGATACCAAACAGGAGAGGACCCAGGACTGAACCCTGTGGTACTCCACTTGTCACTGGTCTGAAGTCAGATTTGGAGTCTGCTACTTTCACAGTGTGGGTTCTGTCAGTGAGCCAGTTGGCAACCCATCTTGTGACATAGGGATTTATACCTAGTTTAGTGAGTTTATCTATAATTCCAGAGTGGGGGATGGTGTCAAAAGCCTTGGCAAGATCTAGATAGGCTGTGTGAATCACTTTACCCTTGTCTATGGCTTTGGTGACTGCTTCAAAGAAGACTATCAGGTTTAGGAGACATGATCTGCCTTTTACAGACCCGAACTGGGTGGGGTCCAGAGTTTGGAGATTACCAATGTCTTTGTTTATAAGTGCCATGATGATACGTTCCATGGCCTTGCAAACCAGGCTCATCAGACTAATGGGGCGGTAGTTCCTGGGGCCCATGGTGGCTCCCCCCTTGTGGAGTGGGATAAACGTCGCTATGCACCATTCAGCAGGCACAAAGCCTGAGGTGAGGCTATGATTGAACATGGTACTTGGGTGGGGTGTCAGTTCGTTCTGTAGTTCGTGTAGAATGCAGCCTGGGATGAGAATTTAAAGTATCACATCAAACAGAAGGACTTTGAGAATTATTAGGCAACCATGGTAAATAGAAAAAAACACGTAGGTACAAAGTGAACATAAAAACTATAACAACAGTAACTAGAGATAGTTAAGAATCCCCACAGCATGGGGTTGATAGGCAACAGCAGTAACTCCTAACTACTACCATCCTATAAAGAATGAGCACTAAACATGGACTCACGGGGTGAGAAGATGACCCTGACCTATAAATATGAATATGATTTTAGGAGTTGGGGGTGGTGACTGCAAGGCAGTGAGGGAGGGGGCTTGACCTTTGAGAGTGAATAGTAAACCTGAATTCATGAGTTTCTTGCTAAATTTGATTGGTTATTTATGAATCCTGATTTGCATATTAGGGTTTGCCTTCAAAAAGGTGGGAAACGGAAGTGATTGTGCCTTTGTATACAAATAAGGTGGTGAATTACCTATTTGGATTGGTTGACAGCTTTCCAACTTGTGTTTAGATTGGCCAATATAATCAAGGACCTGCATTTTAAAGATCAGTGCTAGTCCCATTATTTGTATTACGATCTGAGGAAGATACTTGTTGAAAGTGCTTATCATATTGATTTCTAGGGACTTTTTATTTTGTCCATCATTTGTTTCTGGTATTCGCAATTAAAGGAAATCTCAATTTGGATTTTAACAGTTCGTTGGTCTGTTTTACTTGGAGCCATTATCTTTGGTGAACATACTGTCTTTGTTTTTGTTTTGAATTCATGAGATGTTTGGAGATAACCCTGGATAAACCAAACCAAACGTGAATACAGAAGGTAGAAGGGAGTGATTCTAGAGTATTTTGGTCAAAGCTTTCAGAATACTCATTTTGTGGGTTTCTGTCATGAAGTCTGACGTGTAATTGTATAACTTTGCCAGATGTCTTCTGCCTGAAATCACCTTTTGGATTTGAAAAGGGACAAAAGTGACATTTTGCAAATGTTGCAAATGTAGTGAAAATATTAACTTTTACTATTCTCATGAGACAGTATTAGGAGTCTACATAATTAAGGTGTGGTGCCTTTGTGCAATTCCTTCTTAAAAGCTGATTTCATTGTAATTATGTGATATGAAGTTTTCTGATAAAAATTACTGAATGAGAATCACATTGTCTATGAGACAGGGATGCATAGATGCCACATTGAAAATTCTGAAAATATGGTAGCAAAATGGTGATAATCAATTCTTTTATGTCTCACAGAATGTACTAGTAAAAAAGTTTGTAATTACAACAGCATGCAGTAAGGTAATGAGGAATGAGGAAGGTCTCCTTGTCCATCGAATATGTTTATGCTGCAGGTTTGTGTAAGTAAGATAGGCTGGAATGATGGATGTCTATAGTGGGAGAAGAATGTATAGGTGAAAACAATGACAGTTTTGTTTAGGAGAAAAAGGTTAAACATTTTTGAAAATATATGTTTTAAACATGATCATTTTAAAAAAGTGACATCTGAGCTGGATAATGTACTGTTCATCTCCCCTGGTTGTTATTGCTAGTGGGGATTCAATAATCTGGTAAAGATACTGTATGGGGTGGAGAAATGTAGTGGGAAGATTGGGAAGGGTTTTTTGTAATTACTTTAGAATTATTGCTATGGATTGATATACATTGTTGGGTTTCTTTTTCTTAATGCAGTTTGAAGCATGCAGTATTTAACTATTCTGAGCATAGGTCTCAACCTCTTAAGAAGTCAATGCGGAACACAGACCCAGAAAATACGTGACAAACAGGCAAAATGTGGAACACCCTCCCCAGGATTCTTCAAGGCCTGCATGGTGTGCAGCATTAGTGCAGGAGCTCCAGCAGGCAATATGTCTGCCGTGCAATCCAGGAATAACATGTAGGGGCATGCATGAGTGCTCCTGCACTAGTCCTGCACAGACTCAGCCCCTGTATGCAAATTACCCCATTTGCAGGAGAAATCCATGCAAATGAGGTTAATTTGTGATCCAGAAAGCTGGAAACTGGCCGTGCAGGACTAGTGCAATCTGCAGAAATGTACTCCGCCAGTAACGGTGTACATTTCTGCAGATTACAAAACGGAGCCATGACAGCTCCAAATAAAGAATGGATATCATGTATAAAGCATGCCAATGGCCAACTATAAGGCCACTGGCATGGAAAACACTTGCAAAAAAAAAAATCAACTTTTATTTTTTTTAGCTGATCTTGGCTGTTTAAACATAGGGCAAACGGGATTGGGGGGAAAATAAGAAAAAAAAATAAAATAAGCATTCTAACCAAAATCACTATTTTGCCATTATACTCAATGGCAGGCAGAAGACAACATGGCCAGTGAATAGTGGTTGCTAAGGGGGAGGCTCAGTGTGGGACATGTAACTATGCATTAGCAGGCAATCCTATGCAAATGAGGGGAATGATAGTGAATCCCAGATTTCCCCTGCATGCTAGTCAGCACCCAACAGTGTAAGAGCAGGAATAGCTTGGTGCAAGCCTAGGAGGTAGCTGACATCATAGGGGGTGTGTCAGGAATACTGTAAGTGGATTGGAGCCCTGTGGCCCAGGTTTGCCCTTAGCGTAGCAGAGCTAATCAAGGGGGTGTGTCTGAGGCTGCCTAGCACTCTTTACATTGCCTAAACGGGTGTGTACCCCGCGCACCGAGTTTTAAAGGAAAAAAAAAAGTAAACCAAGAAATAGCAGCTCTGTGCACATCTGAGCACTGTGTTTGCATGGCGCGCGCCACCGGGCTTAAACAGGAAGGCAATGGGAAGGGAAAACAGCAGTAGGAAGGTAATCAAGGAGAAGTAGCATAGCTGGCAGGTGAAATGTATCAGAATCAGCCAATTACACAGGCAGCAGACCAGCCCGGCCCAGAACAATACTATAAACTATGCAAACACCTTTCCCTCTGGTTTTTCCCATACTCTACACCACCGGTGTATACAAGCAGGGAAGTTTTAACAAGCAAAACAACAAAATGATAGGGGCTGCAATAGCTATCATACAACAACATGTGGAAGAGGCTGAGGGTGGTGAGAATGTGAATGCTGTCGACCAACCCACAGTGAGGAGATAGAGAAGAGTGTACAGACCCAGAGTAACCTACCAGTGGCTACATGAGCTGGAGATAGTGGAGCGCTATAGGGTGGACAGGGACCTCTTACAGCAAATTGTTGAGCTGTGCCGGCCACGCCTGACACACACAACTAACAGAGGGGAACCCATCACAGTGGATTCCAAGGTATGTGTAGACCTAAGAATACTAGCTACAGGTACCTTCCATAGGCCAATTAGGGATATGATGGGGATCACACAGGCATCAGCATCCAGGGTACTCCACCAGTTCCTGGATGCCATGTCAGCACATGCCAGTGAGCACGTATATTTCCCCAACACCCGTGAGGCTTTGGCCAACAATATGCAATTATTCCACCAAATAGCAGAATACCCTAGGTAGTGGGTGCTATAGACTGCATGCACATGTGCATCAAAGCACCACCCGGTGGGTAGGGTAGGGTCTACATCAACCGCAAGGGCTTCCCCTCCATCAATTGCCAGGTCATGTACGATGCCCAGGGCATAATAATGAATGTGTCTGCTAGCTGCCTGGAAGCTATCATGATTCCCAGATCTGGCATCTGATACAGCTGTACCAGAGATTTGCCAATGGGGACATTCCTTATGGTTACCTAGTGGAGGATGCTGTTTACACACTGGAGCCATGGCTGATGACACTCATCAGAAATGCACACAAACCCGAACAAGAGCTCCATAATGAGGCACACACACAGACCAGCATTATAATAGAGCATGTATTTGGGATGCTCAAGTCATGGTTCCAGTGCCTGGACACATCCAGTGGAGCCTTGCAGTACTCACCAGCTACATGTACCCAAATTGTCATTGTATGTGCCATGCTAAACAATATGATCCTGTGGAAACAGCTGTGGCAGGAAAAGCACAGGGCAGGGCCAAACAGCTCACCACCATTGCCAAGGCCTGCACAGGCACAGAGTGACTCAGAGGAGGAACAACCTAAGCCTGCCCCAGTAAGCAGAAGGAGGCGTGCCCAGTATGCCCTGGCCTTGGCAAAGAGGCAACGCATAGCACATACACTGACACAGGGAATGACACCTCTTTCTGTCTCACACATACAATAAAAGGGATGTCAAACATGACACTACCTGTGCTCAACCATGTGTAGGGAGTGTATTATGTGCATCCGACACAGGTAGAACTGCAGCACCACCCTCAATACTGGGACACCCACAAGGTAAGTCACTCAACCTACCAATTGCCGAATGGAGTAGAATATGTTGTTATCTGTATCTATGGCATGGATGTGAGCATGCAAGGGAATCGGGTGGCTGAATGGTATGCCAGCAGATAGTAAACACCTATAGTGGCACCATGAGATCTGTAACAAATACTGTAGTCACCATAGTATCCAGTACTACACAGGGTGACAAAACAAAAATAGGAAATGTGAAATGTGCTGGGCCACATGTGTGTCCATATGACTCACACATGCCAGTCAGGGAGGTTCACATACCCAACAACAGTCTCAGCCGTCAGGACAGGTGTAGAAAAACACAAACAAAGGCTGTGCTATGGCCTCTGAATGATGCCAGTGGGTAACCTCCTTCCCAGGCCAACACAGACAGACTACAACAGGTCAGGCAGTGGGATATTAGTTCTGATGGGTAGGAAGTCAGAAACTAATATGTAGGTCAATCAAAGCTAAGACTTGAAGTACACTGATATGCCTCTAGTCAGCATGATAGGTTAGAATACAGAATGAAATGGAGTACCTGACATACCAGTACAGTCATAGCAAATGTGTACAAGTGTCAGGTGTGCCCCCCCTCCATCCTATGTAGAAATCTAGAAACAGTCAGGTGTGCCCCCAAATCCTGTGTAGACATGTAGAAACAGTCAGGTGTGCCCCACCCAATCCTGTGTAGAAATGTAGAAATAGTCAGGTGTGCCCCCCCAATCCTGTGTAGAAATGTAGAAACAGTCAGGTGTGCCCCCCCACTCCTATGTAGACATGTAGAAACAGTCAGGTGTGCCCCCTCTCAACCAATGTGTAGAAATGTAGAAACAGACAGTTGTGCCCCCTCCCCCAATCCTGCATAGAAATGTAGTAACTGTCAGGTGTGCCCCCCCCACCAATCCTGTGTAGGAATGTAGAAACAGTCAGGTATGCTCCCCCAATCCTACTTAGAAATGTAGTAACAGTCAGGTGTGCCCTGAAACCTATTTAGAAATGTAGTAACGGTCTGGTATGCCCCCCAATCCGATGTACACACGTTGTAACAGTCAGGTGTGCCTCCCCACAACCTTATGTAGAAATGTAATAACATGTATGTGTAGGTATAATACCAGTGGAGCACAGATGCACAGAGGTGGCCAAGGTAGCAGGATAGGTTGTAGCATTTGCACAATATGCAGGTATGTGTGTCAGGTTGGTGTGTGTTTCATATTGTATGAGAGTGGTCAGTATATATACATGTTGAGGTAAGGCCTGGTGGCCATTGCCCACTACTGCTGATGACAGGGACAAGTCTTCACAACTGCAGTGCCAAAGACAATTCCCACCAGTATAACACATGCTAGCAGTAAGCTATTGTAAATGTATGGTGGTAATATGTGTCACCATCTGAAAGACTGACATGGCATGGCTGTTGGGCTAGATATACAAGCAGTACACAGGGGAAAGTACCCCAGACATACAGTATATATTGTGTAACTGTGAAAATGAGACACCCTTGGAATTGTACATACAAATATGCATCACATTATCTGGTCCTGTAGTAGGGGATACCGATGTTGTCTGCCCAAACACTTGCAGATCACAAAGGAGGTAGGACTGATGTATTGGGAAACAGCTGATGTACCTGCACATGCCAGCATAACTAGAATGCCCCATGTATATCTGTGTGACGATGCAAGTAGTGTCCATAGCACACATGCACCCAACTCACGCAAACTCCACCCACAGGTACCTCTCTGGCTGTATCCCTGCTGTGGGGAATGGGTACAATATGACTGCACCTGTATGTGGCAATAATGAAAGAATGCAGCATGCAGTGCAGGTATCCCATGCAGGTGTATCCCTAGCCATAGGTAGCACCATGCCAGCAGCCACACTACCTGATCAAGACTGATAGAAGGTATTGTCATGAACACCTAGCACACCTACCCTGTCACCTCAGGGGAATATACTGTATGGCAGTCTGAGACTGTAGCACTGACAGAATGCAACAGCTTGCCACATCTGGCCCACATCAACACCTAATGGCCCACAGGTCTCTGACAAAGGCCTGTGTCTCATACGTACTGCCAATGCATGTTATGTCATGGACACCCAAATAACAACATAACACACTCCACATAAGCCATATGCAAAGCCATGTGGACAAACCACAGTAACATGTCCACCATGTCCCACTGCATGAACTGTGGGCCAACACCAATATACTGCTGTGATGAGGTGATAACTATAGGGAAAGTATCAGAGAATGTATGCATAATGTATGGAAGAGGATATAATAAGGGGGGGGGCTTGGGCAGCATGGAATGTGCAAGGTCTGACACAAAGCTGTGTGCCCACACTATCCCTGGCTACAAACACATAAATGGGTGGCTACATACCTGCCTGTACACCACAATAGGGGTTATGTCCTGACTCATGGCCCCAGCCTCTGGGTAACCTGTGCGAATGTGTACAGCTGTGAGGTATTGCCACAGCATGATAAGGCCATAATGTCATGTCGATGGATGTACAAGTATGGGATCCTCTGCCAGCACTGTACCAAGATGCTGAACTGGATATGCAGACCCAGCAGCAAGTGTCTGCAGCTCCCCTTCCAGAATGGCATAACTCACCATGAAGATGTAGACGTCTGCCCACAATACCGGACACAGCTGCAGTCACCCTTGTCCCCCAAGACATCACTGTGAGCAGGAATGTCCACCTGACAGTGCATGAGGACAGAAAACATCACAGTGTATAACAGTACACATCTCTGAATATCCCTGCTAACAGCAGTATCATGTAGCTGAAGCAGCACAGACACAGTCACCTACAGTACACACTATCCCCTGCACAGTTTGTCCCCATATTGCCAAATGATTGACGGATACCCTGCAGAAACAGTTTGCTACCTGTAGGTGTACAACACAAAGGTCTGCAGTGGAGTACAAACTACCTGGAATCGATCCACACATTTACTACAGAAGAGCATACTGGGCATGCTCACACACTTAGAGAAATGAAGGCAATGTCAGACAACAACATACTGAAAGGTCATACTAGGCATGCTCACACACTTAAACTAATGAAACCCATGTCTGCAAACAACAGTGGACCATACATATCTGCCAATTGCAGATGTTAGTGCATACACTCCTCAGTATGCACCAGTCATGCTTTGCACACACAGTGGATAGGAATACAGACATATATCCAAGGACAACACACTATAATAAGCCAAAAGTAGACATGCATAAATGTGTGGAAGAGAGTGACTGTGACAAGGAGCCATCCATTATGAGGCATGTCCCACCCAGCACACAACCAAATGGCTACAACCACATGAGGCATAAATGTCACTCACTGTAGACATTAGCCACCAGTATCCATCAGCATTACAGACTATGTGGTGCAAGTGCTACCTTTGCAACATGACTGTACAAGGAAGTAGTCATCTAGCAGCTGTATACATGTACCTGTGGAATATAACCCTACGTGTGCCCGCATATGGTGTGTCAACCTCTAGATGAATGGGTTATGGCCCATGCACACCCACTGCCCTCCCCATAGCCCTACTATGACAAGCCTACTGAGGTCATCCACTTTGAAATACACCTTTGGGAAAAGTGTAGCCCAGTAATCTCTACTGCGCATCTAATAACTGCTTACTGCTGTAGTGTGATAAACTAGTTAGGTAGGAGTTCTAATCCCAGACATGGCAACTGTGTGTGTGTGTGTGTGTGTGTGTGTGTGTGTGTGTGTGTGTGTGTGTGTGTCTGTGTGTGTGTCTGTGTAGAGAGCAATGCTTTTTAGGCTAGTCACACTCACTACAATTCAAATGCCTACTTTGGCAAGGCTGCTGATGTCATTCACTGTGAAATACACCTTTGGGAAAGGTGTAGCCCACTAATCTCTGTGGAGCATCCTATAACTGTGTACTGTTGTAGTGTAATAAACTAGTTAGGTAGGAGTTCTAATCCCAGGCATGGCAACTGTGTTTTTGTGTGTGTGTGTGTGTGTGTGTGTGTGTGTGTGTGTGTGTGTGTGTGTGTGTGTGCACATGCGTGTGTGTGTCCCTGTATGCTTTTTAGGCTAGTCACACTCACTACAATTCAAATGCCCTGCTTTGGCAAGGCTGCTGATGTCATATACTGTGAAGTGCACCTTTGTGAAAGTTGCAGCCCAGTAATCTCCGTGGTGCATCCCATGACTGCCTACTGCTGTAGTGTGATAAACTAGTTAGATAGGAGTTCTAATCCCAGACATAGTAACTGTGTGGGTGTGTGTGTGTGTGTGTGTGCGTATGTGTGTGTGTGTGTGTGTGTGTGTGTGTGTGTGTGTGTGTGTGTGTGTGTGTGTGTGTGTGTGTGTGTGTGTGTGTGTATGTCTGTGTAGACAGCAATGCTTTTTAGGCTAGTCACACTCACTACAATTCAAATGCCCTACTTTGGCAAGGCTGCTGATGTCATTCACTGTGAAATACACCTTTGGGAAAGGTGAAGCCCAGTAATCTCCGTAGCGCGTCCCATAACTGCATACTGCTATAGTGTGATAAACTAGTTAGGTAGGAGTTCTAATCCCAGACATGGCAAGTTTGTGTGTGTGTGTGTGTGTGTGTGTGTGTGTGTGTGTGTGTGTGTGTGTGTGTGTGTGTGTGTGTGTGTGTTTGTCATTTATACCCTGTGTGGAGGTGGCTGTGAGTGTGTAACAACTGGACTCATTGTGGAGCGGGTTTTGCAAATTTCTTATATGGTGGCCCTAGTATATTTCACAATGTCCACTGTACAGGGATAACAGATGTGAAATAGCCGAGAGGCTGGGGTGCAAATCCATACCCCTACATGTGACATCAAGGCCAGGTGAACAAAGTTAGCAACCATTGTATCACCCAGAGAACACTTTCATGTCTCATACACACACACACACACACACACACTTGCCTAGGCAACAACCGCTTTGTTGGTAGTAACCTGCATATTGCCCACTGATAGTAACCATGGTGTGAATCCAGTGGGCTATAGAGGGCATGGCACCCTGTCCATCAGAAGAATAGGCACGTACATGTAGACAGTGCACCTTCCCTATGTTCCCCACTGGACACTTGCAACACCTCTGGTGCCATCAAATGTGACCCACAAAGGACATACCATGCCTGAACCACATGCCCTGTGTGGACAGATGCACTCTGACACCAGGGGAATACCTGTATCATGCTATCAATGTAGGTGCATGGTCAACCTGCTATCCATTAACAGTTTCTGCCACATGAGGCCAGGACTGGCACATCTGATAACATTCTGTGTACACAACATGGGCCAGACACCCCAGGTACAGTTTCACATGTCACTGTACATGCATGTGGGATGTGTGCACATCCCAGATACTGTCCATACCATGGACTAAGAAACACATACATGGCAAGCAATGCACAGCAATGTCCACACACAATAGTTACCCAGGTGACTGGATGGTGATTACAGTACCCACCTGTGTGGGCAAATCCAGACACTACACCCCTGAGCCATACTAAAAACCATTGTCATGTGGTCAGATGACAAGGTATACCCATCACCTAGCCTTGTATAGCTGTCTGGCACAGTTGACCACTACACACCAGTGAAACAATGCACACATGCATGTCGGTACTGGCACCCTGTGTCTGTGTGTGTATGTGTGTGATGTATGATGCCTATGATCACTTTCACACTCACTACAACCCCCATTGGCATACTGAAGCATGCTGTCTGATGTCAGACACCTCCACATACCCTTTGCCCATATAACCTCTGTATAACCCCTGTGGTGCATGTGATACCTGCACAATACTGTGCTGTGGCAATCTAACTAGTGATGAGTTGTATTCCTGACCCTGCCAAGTGTGTCAATGTGTGTGAGTCCCTATGAGAGTATGGCTGGTATGGCTGCGTTGACGCTACCAACTGCTCATGCAGACAGACACATGTACTACACCTATCATATAGCTACCATATCACTGTTGCAGATGTCACTCACCATCACATATACATTTGGAGGGTTCCTCAACATTTAATCTATGTGGCATATCCAATAACTACATAGACATGTGATAGCAACACATAGTCAGTCAGGGGTTTGATTCCCTGTACTGGTAGGTGTGTGACACAAACCTGCTTAAGTTTTACTCTCCTACCCCTCCTTGACTTATCTTTGCCTCTGTCTGCCTCTCTCCCTCCCTCTCTGGTGCATGTGGAGACTTACACCTGCTTTGCTTAGGCAGTAGCATGTGTATTGTAAGTGATGCTCATGATCAGCTGATGGCCTCTGCATGAATTGCAGCCCTCCTCTAGCTGATTGCATGTGGAACAGCTGTGGTAACATTCCCATAGCCAACTGCATGGAACACACACTCCTGTATCTAGGAACATCATGTTGGTGTTGGGCCTTTTCATTCACTGTGAGCAGGAACTAGATCTGTTGTTTGGCAAACAGCACCACAGATGGATTGGGGATTTACCTCTAACAACATACACTGTGGAAACAGGCCAACACACAGGAGGGGGATGTGCCCAACTTAACTACAGACTGCAAATGCTGCTATACTGCATTTGGATTAATGTTGGTTTAACAGGGTGTGTGTGGATATGGCTGTCCTACATGTTTTAATACTTGTCATGTCAGTGCTATGTTTATGAGGAAACCCCCATCTGTAGGGTCATCTGCAGACTGGGCAGTGTGTGGTGCCTTTTGTTTCTTGTGTTACCCACAGAGCACCTATCTGTGAACTGCAGAAGGTAGTGTGAGGATTGCAGTCAGTAAATGGTGACAGCCATGAGGGTTACTGACTTCATATCCCTCATAGGACATATGATGCAACAAACCCTGTTACAACAGTAAATGTATGAGGTCATCACAGCAACATGTCAATATTGACCCTGTGTTTGTGCCTCCAGCCACAACTCTGTCAACCTTTGTACATATGGCATGCAGTAAGAGGTGTATATGTTCTGTACACCATATTTATTGACATCATATCTGATAACAAGCCAGTGAGATATCAAACTGCTATACATGTTATGTATAGTAGGGGTTATATTTGAGGACATAACCTGGGCATTCTGTGGTTGTGTTTACAGTACTGAGGTCTGTGTACTTATGGTGATTGTCAACAGTGTGTGTATTGTGAATATGTACCTTGGCCATTGTTCTTGGTCCTGTTCTATCTGATGTTACATGCTGCTCCACTGTATGTTACCCTATTGGCTTACATGTTTGTAGGGCCAAGCACACACATGTCCCATACCAAAGACAGGCATCAGACCTCACTGTGTAGCGGCCCAGTATATGTAGGGTTAGTGTGTGCGTGGCACATATGAGGATAGTGTTGATCAGATATTCCATATACTGCAATATTACACTAGCTTACCATATGTGGCTGTGTTCACATTGTTTGTGGTTATGCACTTTCACACAGATGTCTGTTACTCTGTGCTGTGACATGCCTGTAGAGCCTGCTATATATGCAGGTACATGTGTATTCCCCCATAGAAAATGTAGGCCAGTGTTGAGGCAGTCTGCCTGTAGCCTGCACAGTGTTTTGTTACATGCCTAGTAGCTTAGTGTACTTACCCAGTGAGATGTCATGTCCAGATACTTGCCATATGTACTGCTGCCGGGCCACCATAACAGTCATGTATGTCAGACAAAGCAGTGGGATGCTGTACAGATGTATGTCACTAACTAGTGGGTAGTATGTGGCCATGGCATCACTGTACCAGCGGTTATTATGTGTCAGGACAGACAGGCGTGTGTGAATGCATAACGTTTTGGGGGGCAAATGTATACCAGTATTTACATGATATACCCATCTACATGGCTGTTAACATCCACATTGTCAGGCTTGGTCCACATGTCTTGCACTAAGTGGTTCTGTGTATACCTCTGGACTGACCAGAGTATATCAGACTGTTCACATATATTGGCCATATCTCTGCTGCAGTCCACAGGAGCATTACTGTGCTAGCAATGTACTATGATGTCCTTAGGATGTCTGTCAGTAGCCAATGGCGCACATGTTAAAAGCAGATGTGACCTCCCACATACACCATGTCTGTGAAGACAATCCCTATTACAGTAGCAATTGTCTACAAATATACCTGCAATACATACCTGACATCCCCTTGCACTAAGAGGTTGGGACTATTCGGGCTGAGGTAGGGCTCCACTCCATGTTCAGGACATATGGTGAGCATATATGTATATATAATTATCCATATATCTGTATAGATATATACACATATACATATCGACATACATAGATGGATATGTATATGTACCTAAATATACATATGAACACTCAGATATATACATATACAGAGCAATATATGTCTACACATATACAGATAGAGACACATTTGCACATATACGTATGGATATCTACATATATATGGACAGTAATATGTATATCAAAATAGATATGTATGCACATATAGTTCTAGATGTCTACATATATACCCACATAAATAGGCATATCTGTACACATAGGATGTGCATACATATATAGCTATATATACATATATCTATATATACATATATGTATATATATATATATATATATATATATATATATATATAGAGAGAGACAGATATATATATATATATATATATATATATATATATATATATATATATATATATACATGTACATATGAAGAGATGTACACATTGCCATATATATGTTGCACTGTACAGATGTGTATACAGACAAATGTATGAGTATACATGTGTATGTACATGTAGACGTATATCAACCTATTATATGTATATATCCATATTCCTGTCATGTGTAAGCCTCATGGTTGAGTATAGCCTCCCAGATGTATCTCACCGTATGTATCTGCTATGTGTACATTATGATAAAACAACATATGTGATGCAACAGTCATATTAACAACAAGTACTACACAATTGTGGAAGTAAAGGCAATTGTTCAATACTACTCAATATGTGCATTGACAGCTATATTGGTAAAACAACAGCTGTCTTCACAGTGGTCATGGTGTAGTGGTTAAGTGTTGTGACTTTAGTGTACAGGGTCCTGGGTTCAAGACCTGCAAGGGCTGTTTATTTTGGTGCTGGGCAGAACAAAGTCAGTTGGATGCAGAGTGGTTAAGGTAGTTTTGAGCAGCTTTTAGCACATTTGCGTGGGTTTGTGTGAAGCTAAGCAGTGCTAAGCTATGGGTAAACATACAGGTGCTTACATAGTGTAGGCTTCGCTTACCGGTGCACAAATCAGCTCAGCTGTTATATTGCAGCAATGTTGATACTTGCTAAGCATGGCTTAGCCCTGGTAACCAGTTCACACCACCCAGTCTGATAACATAGCAGGGTAAAGACATCTGTAATAAGTGTATGTAATGCCATGTACAAAATATGCACCTATATGCTGTCATTACAGTAGCAAGGGGTGTGAGTGCCATGTGTGGGGCACAGATGTATATGAGGCCTGTACAGCACTGCTATCCATGTGAATGTGTTACATACAGGGGTAATAGCCCAGGGTATGTGCTGTCACACTGGCATGTAGTGCATCATGGCAGTACTACTGTTGACAGTGCATACCCAGGCAAGAGTAGAGTGCTAAATGTAGTACTGACAACAGGCACACCTGCAGGCATAGCTGGACTCTGAGCTCTCCCTGTTGTATCCCTGGAGTGAGCTGTGTAACAGTATATACCCCTTACTGGGTAATGACCTGACATGTGGAATGTAACTGTAGACTACCGTCTGTACAGCACATGTTAGTGAGGGCTTCTGACATGTAGTTATGGCATACATATCATTGTCAAATGTTTATCTGTCAACACACTCATCCTGTTGCATAGCTACTTGCCAAGCTGATGACTGTCAGTCCTTGTACAGATGTGCAGATGGCAGGTATCCAGCTGGGATATGTACAGGCAACTTAAGCTTGATTGACACTGACATGTCTGCCCAGCTGTGTAAGAACTGGCACATATAGGAGATGTCACTCTGTATGCACCACATGCCATGGGTACCTCCACTACACAACCACAGTCAGCAGAACATGCTTGGGTACAGGTCTTCATCACAGACACTAACCGTGTGTTGTAATTCATGTTGCATACATGTCAACTTGATCACCTCAATGACCATGTGCAGGAGGCACCTGGAGAAATGGCTGATGCATGTCATTCTCACCCTGAGGGTCACCACAGTAGTGTCTGTCAATAGATTGCCTTCTGCCACCTGGCAGGTGGCAGGATACCATTGTACACACAACCTGTACACAACCCTTCTCTCCTTGGACAATAGCTAGGTACACAGCTATGACCACCTGCTGTGATGCACCCCTGTACTGACACATGTGTACCTGTGCATGAATGAGTATAGCAGTTTCTGTGTGTTAGCACACCTGTACTTGCAAATTCCATGATGGCCTTCACAACCAATGCAACACCCATTGCCATACTCAGTTGTGGCTGCTCCTGTATGGGACATTACATGTACCCTGTTAAGGTCCTCCCCACACCGGCTACATGAGCCTTGCAGTACCAGCACAACAGTGTTGTACAAGTGGGTTGATAGGCAAGGGATACCCATTGTGTTCTGGCATGTGTGTGTATGTGTACATGTCCGTATTTCTGTAGGGTACAGCATTCCAAGGCCACATGCTCCTATTACAATAGCCATTGTCGCACAGTAGTACAGATAGTATTGTTGCTGCCCATAGGTGAAGTATGACAATGCAACACCCTACTATGCGTGTGGCATGTGCATTAGATGCATATCCCTGTAGTACCACTGTTGGGGTTTACTATGGGTTGTATCACAGTCACAGCCAATGTGTGATGGTGGGTATGGCAGAGTGTCATCATGGGTTTCAGAGAGTACAATATCCACTGGAGGTTGTGGGTGCTGTGTACATTGTCATTACACCAAGATACACCCAGTATATGTCCCATGTACCACATTATGGTTAACACTGTCACCATCAACCATGCAGGTAACTGATACCACAATCCAGGCCAGTTATGCATGTGCTGTGTGCAACCTACCTGTAACACAATGGACACACGGTCAAGTTAGTTAGCAGCGACAGGCCCTGGTCTTTCAGATGTGTGCTGCCTGTTATGTGTCTGTTGATGTGTATATGAAGTTATGTCACACTACGCATTGTCCATATACACCCATTACATCCCCCATTAGCATACTGTACATGTCTGGGGATGTTCTGCATGTAACATGTAACCTGGGACACACCTCACCCTAAACGCTGTGTGGTGTGTGCAATGTAAGCCACACACTTCAGTATCACTATGTAGCTAGGTAGGGGTCTAGTCCCAGTGTTGCCAAGTAACAATGTGCATGTATGTGGATGGGTCTACATCAGGTTGCAGGGTATACACTCCCCAGCAGGTCACCTGTCCATGTGGCACAGGCAATAACCGTTTTAGTAACCTGTGACATGTGTTCAACTGTACCCCAGATATGTCACAGCCATGTTGTCACCACAGTACCATACCCCATTGTGGAATATGACTGCAGACCATTCTCGTGCTGACACATGTACACCTACAACACAAATGGATAACATTATAGGGACCGCAATCAACCAGTGTTACTAACAGCTATAATGCATCATTGCTGGATGGCTACACTGCCTGCCATATATGCATTACACTTTACTCCTTACAACATGTTACACTGCAGTACTGTGGTACACTATAGTACAGTCACTGTGTGCATCAGAATCATATTAGCCTGTCCCTGCATTGATGGTATGGATGATAGGGATGTGGCACAGGTATCATCATATGCACAGGGTGTGATGTTGGTTTGCCAGAGGCCGAGGGTGGGATATACATTTGACACCATGTATGTGGGTGAGGGGTGTACTGCGGTGAGCTGGGCATGGTGCTGTGGTGTGTGAAGGTATGGGGTTGCTCTAGGTGTGTTTGTATAGTGTGTAGATATGCATGCACACAGTTCTGCCATGTGGCTGCCTTACACAGGTGTTTATGAACAGCTGCAGACCATACCTGGCAGGGTGTAGTTCACTGCCTCCGGCCACAGACACGTGGACTGTGCCTGCCAGGAGTTCCATGGGCACATTCAGGTACAGGCCTCGATGTACTACTCTCACCTGCTAATGACAAATGTCTGCTGGTACCAGGCCTCTCCTGGGACTGGCCAGGACCACGGGCATATGGCCTGCTGTAGTGTGGTTTGGACAGCACCCCCCCTGCGCTGCCAGGCTGGTACTGCCACTATGAAAGCCATTTGGTGTCCTGGCACGTCCATGTTGACTGCCAGCTGTTGATTTTGCTGGCCTATGTCCACACGGCCGTCGCCACACCCCCACCACACTTTCAAGCACGGACACACCATGGCCGATGATGGCCATCATCTCACCATGCCATCTATCCATCAGCTCAGTATAAGCACGGATGGCACCAGAGAGTTCACGGATTTTGTCGCTTACAGATGTGAGAGTAGCCCTCTGCAGCCTCAGGCCCTGTCTTGCGTAATGTTCCATATGTGCCTGCACCACCATGATGGCCTGAAACATGCACTTGCTAATACCAGCTATGTCGCCTCTGCCAGGAGCATGATGTCCAGTGGCCTTACCACGAGCACCCTGGGACATCTGCCTATGTGGTACCCTGCCGGACATCCGGCTATGCCTGTTGCAACCAGATACAGTAGGCATAGTTACCACACTTTCCTGTGCACTGCCACCAAACACCAGCTGTCCCTCCGCTATGGCCACAGTTGATGAGGTATGTATAGGCACTGAAACTGTGTGCGGGGTTGGGGTGGTAAAAGGGGGATGTCAAATGATGGCACAGTATTGGCCCCTGACAACTCCACCTGTGCCTCAACAGTACTATCATCATCTTCGGTGTCTGTATGGACACCAACATCAGATTGCATACAGGAGAGATCCTGACCCAACTCGCCACCTGTGAGGGAAAACAATAAACTCACTTTAAAACCTGTACAGCATTGCCTAACAGTACACACACACACACACACACACATACACACACACACACACACACACACACACACACACACACACACACACACACAAACACACACCTCCATAATACCTACCTGTCCGTGACTTTACAGACAGTCCCACGTATATGTCCATGTATACCCCATCCTGCATCACACTTGTTAACATACACACATTGATACCACTGATTAACATATCAGTCCTCTAAATGCCTACACAAGCCATCACAACACAAGACCTGTTACTACATTACCTGCCTGACTTGTGTGTAGTGGTTTTAGATGGCCTCACTGCTGTCATTCGGTGTTCACCCTGTGTATGTCTGGACATCATGAGCATGGCCTCTATGTGTGTGGGCTAATATGTTCTATCAATACTATCACGCACTGGTGTGTCATGTGTATATAATGCTCAGTACATGCCAGATATGCTGCTCAATCAGCCTATCATGTGACAACTGTAATATTTGGATACACTCCCTGGTGTTGACTAGTACTTCCCCAATGCATCTGTAGTGCTGCATACATGGGCTGTAGGTGACCTCTCTGCTGAATGCGATATTAAGGGTGTACCTGGTATCTACCTTCCCTCTTGACGCCTGTTCCATGCATTCCTGATGTGTAATATGGCAGTCCATGTACATGTAGTGCATGATCCCAGAGGGAGGTACTGCTGTATGAACACCCCACAATCACACATGTGTATATATGGCCAGCCACACAAACACACACACATGCACACAAGCATCCTACATGCATCAACCACCCTCCACTTCAACAGAGTGACCCTACAGACAAACTAACTACCCAGCAGGATGCACACACACATATACAGGTGAGGTTGCACAATGATAGTACACACTGTCCTCCTATTACCTCCTCTGTCAACATGCATAACATATGGTACCCAACAGCATGCAGTACAGCTATAGTCAATCAATGCTAGCAACAATATACATGTGTGTGATGCACGTGCTGTGTCACTAGGTGAAGCCCCTTCACCTGGATACCACTGCACCCACGAACACGGTATTGCTGCACACCTGTTCTGCACCCTGACATGTACTGTGCACCACACCTCACAGGTGTACAGCCCATTGCTGAATGTGTACTACTGTGTCAGTTATGTCAGCTTTAATGCTCACAGCCCCTATGTTTTCCAGCAACACATACCTGGGATGATATGTGGACAGATGTCTGATTCATAGCTCTCAACATCAGCGGACCATGTATGACCAATCCAGTACTCTTACACTGACAACCATCAGGGTATACCATGACTATGGGGGTGTACACACCCTTATTGATATGACGCACCCATCCTTGATCTGCCATGAGACCACATCACTGCATATCTTAACAGTACATGAGACCAATATGTGACATATGTCCTGTACTTTCACAAGCAGTGTCTACGGAATGTGTTAGGTGTGCGGATGCTGACCACAATGCATACACACTGTGTGCACATCTTTATCATGGTGGTTTGTTGCACCTCTTGCTGTGTGTACTACAGCAGTCAGTACTCCTGGCAGGGCTATACCAGCGTGGGCCATCTGCATTTGCCAGTGTATGTTCAGTCTGCCCTACACATGCCCCTCTATTCTGCATGATTGCAAGGTCTATTCATGTGCACATCCCTTGGTGATCACACACTGCAGTCACTATTGCTGTGGGGGTAGGGTTATGGCTGCCACAGGTCCTGAACCTGACTATGTGCAGATACAGCCATCCTTAGCATCCTTAGGATTCCTGCTACAGTGCACTGGTGTGTCATGCTGACAACCCTCCTCCCTCCTTCAGTCTTTTTGCAGATGCATGATAAATAAGCCCTACACATGTGTGTCACTTTGCAATGTCCCATACACTGAATACTACATGTTACAGCCTAGTCCCAGCTGATAATGTGGACCACTGTGATGCTTTATGTCATAGTGTATCTCTGCAGCAGTTGCCACTGTCCTACAGGTATATACACTCATGTTGCACTGTATATGGGTGTTGTTCCAAACATGTCCCTACTGTAGGCCATGTTTCCACCATTATGTTACTCCCTATGGACACATTCCACAATGACAGGATGTCAGTTATCATGCAGGTGTCTGACATACCCTTCCAATACCCCATCATGGTCAACCCTGTGATGCCATGCATTTCACAGCAACAATATGTGCACATGGACAGCATGCATTCTGGGTAGGTATGTTAGATGTGTGCATGGAATATACCATCACCATTACATGCTCGGTGTATTGGCAAGCATCTACATAAACCATGCTCACCAGCTACAGGCTGCTGCCTTGGTGGTATCCCGGAGGGACCTACATAAGAGGATGAGAGATGCAAAGTCAGTGGCCACAACTGTGGCAGTGCTACAGGGTGGGTGCAGTATTACAATACATCAACAGTACATTTCTACAATACTATCACATATGGACATCTGTTTATCACTACTATGCAGCAACAAAATATATCTATGACATGTCAGATATGCATGATCTACCTGTACCGATGTGGATGTATACACAACAGTGGTCTAAGATTGTGCCCTGTGGTCTTACCTGCACACTCCTTGGCCGGTGTGTGGGTGGCACCCACCTCCACAAAGGTGTCTGGTGGCTGGTGGCTGGCTGGATGGGCAGATGCCACGAGGCTGGCCAGGAGCTTCTCCACACATGTCAGTGGGGGATGGATGGCATGGCCCCCCCCTGTGGTGAGGTGATCCCCCTGGACTGCAGCAGCACACCAAAGAGCATTGTGAAGCAGGTCAGAACAATGATGCTGGAACTGCTCATAACTGCGGTTGTGCAGTCTGACATCACTGACCCTGTGGACTAGGTCATTCTACAGGGCGGTCCACTCCTGCTGACCATGGGCAGCCCTGCCAAACAAAGTTGCATAGTGATGAATTAATCCATCCAGCAGGATGTCATTTTACGCTGCTGTGTAGGCTGGCAGCCTTCCATGAGACATCGTGCCTGAAAGACATAAAGATGGATACAGGTGTAAGCAAGTCATGCAGCAAGGTTACCACAGTTCTTAATACACATCACTATCACCCCACATTATATCAGTGACAACAAACTGTACATACAACTCAATAGGTATGGCTACAGCATACCTACCAGTGGGGCAGATATTGTACTGTACCATGCTTTGTGCAATGTATTTGTAGCCATGTTCCCTGTGTGGACACTATCATTGCTGGCCTGTTACAGACTACTCACCTGCATGCCATTGTCAGGGCCACAATGGTTCCAGATATGCCTGTGGTATGTTTGCTATGTGTGTGCTGCACATCTGACATACTGTGCTATTGCAGTTATCTATGCATGCTGTTGGACATGTTCTGGGATTGTGTAGACTATTACTACCAACATATGTTCTATAACAGTGACACAATAGCATGTATATGTACTATTGGCCAGCAGAGCCCCCTCTACAAGCTCATTTGCCCATGTTACCCAGCCACATCACATGTGTGTCCCACCCTGGGGCCTCCTCATGTACTGGTCCAGCAATACATTCAGGTAGAACCAACCCAGGGGATGTTGTCCCCCCTGGGGGCACACACAGACATGTTCCTGTTCCCTGAGGTCAGGTCCAGGGTCTGTTCCATAATGGGCTCCACAGACACATGTGAGATGTGCTACATCACTCTGAGGCACCCAGTACACATTCACAGGGCCAACATGCTCCTCCTGCTCAGCCTCCAGGCCAGGCACCTTCAGGATGTGGACTGCTGTTGTGAGTAGCAGTGGGTGAGAGGCTTGTTCCCATTGTGTCCATATTGGAGCCCATGGGCATCCACATCACAGACCACACCCACCATCCAGGGTGTTTTCCCACCCCATGTGTCACATGCCATCCCTGTAGGCTGTCCTCTATATCTACCAACCCTGACCACCTCCACAACTATACCTGCCATACTTCCCCATATTCCCATTCCATACTTCACAGACAAGAGCAATGTGGTCCCAACAAGGGGTTCACATGTGACATACCCATCCATGTTGCACACACTGACAGGTGTAGATATCTGTGTGTATTGCTATGTGTGCTGTTTCCTCACACATAGCATGCAGCACTGGGGTAGTAATATAGGGGACGTGTGTGTTTGTATATATGTAGACGTGCATATAGGCATATATCTATATATGTGTAGATATATGTGATGTATATATGTGCTCATATATATGTCTACACATGGTTATCTGTATATTTGTGGTCATACATGCAAGCATACATGTAGTTTATATATATATATATATATATATATATATATATATATATATATATATATATATATATATATATATATATATATTTATGTATTATATATATGTATATATGTACACATATGCATACCTATATGTGGGCGTGCATTCAGACATCAGGTCCACAATCTCACAACACCTTCCTGCACAGCTGCACTGTTCTGCCTTGCTACAACACAGACAGGTGCCACATATGGGCACAACCTGACATTAGGGGGATATATGTAGGGGCAGATTGCAGGTAACCCTATTACACACCTATGGCATTCTTGCATGCTACAATACAGATTAACCAGACTATCCTGGAAGGGATGAGCTGTGACTCCCACGTGTCCATCATAATGGCATTACTTCCACCACCAGCTATTGGCCACATAATATACATACTTCACATTACACAACACACACTATGATGGCCTACATCTTATCAGTCAGTGCTGCTCTGCACAGTTGATGGTTATGGCCGACTACCCACAGGGATGGACTCTATTGTCCTTAGCAGTTGTTCAGCTGAGCATCATTGCAACAACACCTGAACACACATATAAATCATTCCACATCATCTATCCCATTATTATGGACACAGTACTATGGTCAATTACATACATATATACTTCACATACCTGTTATGGGAATGCAGACTCTTATGGATGTTTTTTCTTTTTTTTTGTTCTGTGCCTTATACGCACACGCTCTCTCTCTCTCTCTCTCTCTCTCTCTCTCACTCTCAGTCTCTCTCCAGTAAATGGAATGAGCTGCTTTGCATAGATTACAGCATGGAATTTGTAGGTGATGCACATGATCAGGTGATGGCCTCTGCACCAATCAGTGTCCTCTACTTGCTACCTGCATGCAGCATGCTGTGTAGTACTTCCAATTACCACTGTCATGGCGACCAACTAAATAAATCCCTACCTCATCTGGGCATGGTCCCTTTACCTTTCCTGTATGATGGACATCCTTCCTGTGTGTGGGCATCAGAGTTACAGACAGCAGGTAGCAATACCTCTGACAGGAGAACCTGCACACTCAGGCCAGCTACATATTTGTAGGAGGTTCCAGAACTACAGACAGAGTGTAAGTAGTGTTGTTGTATGCATTGTATTGTACTGGTGTTACAGGTTTTGTGTTGTGTACATACTAGTGTAACTTGGAATGCAGTCTGTCTGCATAGCTTGCAACTGTGGGACTATCCTCTTGATGGCCAGAGGTGTGCCTATTATGTTTTGTCTGTCCACCACACAGGTCTTGTGTCAGACATATCACTGGCAGTGTGTGTGTTGAGTGCTATCAGTATATGGCTACATCCATTTCTGTTTCTAACTTCATATTCCTGATTAAGGGTATGTTGCAGACTATCCTGTAACACCAGTGACTTGCTTAGTGTATGACAACAGTTTTACACATATGGGCCTGTGTTCCAGCTTCTGTACTCCACCTACATACCAGGCTTTGCACATATGACATGCTGTCAAGGGTTGTGATGTAGTGGGCTGTGAGTATGTCATACTGCCATTCCTGCCATAAGTCCACTGCTGTTGTGTTCTCCACACAAACTGTGGGGCTGGGTCCATATATGTGTGGGCTTCACCTACACAATACATGTGTGCCCTTATGCACTCCAGAGGCCAGTGTATGTAACAGTGGTATATGGCCCTGTATTATTGAGTCTAGGTGGAGATGCACCATAACTAACCTAGGCTGTTACAACATGTGGGGGTATTAGGGGTAAGCTGCTTTAAGGTATCTGGATGTACTTTACCATACAATTTATCTTGGGTAAATGCAGGTCTACTGCCTCATACCATACAGACTATTCTGTTTGTCAGTGTGATTGTGATGGTGGCAGTTATGCCTTGTTATGTTACAGATACATCCCATTGTGTCAACTGAGTTCTTTACCCCCTCGGGATTGTGTACAGAGTGTAGCTAGAGGCTGCTAGACTATACATTTGCATTACTTACTGTTGATTGTTTGATATCCTGTGGGCCAGTCTGTCTTTACTATTGTACTACTTGAAGGCCTCGGCCTGGACAGCAACATATGTAAATCTTTCCAGACTACTGTATTAGTATAACTGTTTCACAGTTGCATTATTCTGTTTATATGGATGTCAGTGTCTAAACAGCTATATGACATGGCATATGCAACTGTAATAGTACACAAATAAAACTTTCCCCATGTATGCAGACCTGTGTGTGGTGTTATATCCTTTGACCTCTCTGTGGGTATATGTTGCAGGCAACAATTGTCATTTGTATGGGTGGCTCATACAGTGTCCATTTGGTAAGGTGATAACTGTAGGCGTAGTGGCTGTTCCATATTGTATGCACCTTCTACATACGTATCTTCCTATACATATCTCGTATGTGTATATATATATATATATATATATATATATATATATATATATATATATACATATAGATATATATATATATCTGTATCTGCATATATGTGTCTGTGTATATGTATCCTAGGGATGTTGATTGCTTCCACATTGTATATTCCCTATGGGAGCCAGACTGTAATGCATGATATGTTACTGATACCAGCCTGACATCATACAGATGGGGTGGAGTACTGTTAACATCTTGTGCCCATGTCATGTCAGGTCCTGGTTATGAGATCTGCAACAGTTGGTAGTGTATTGCAGGGCAGACTTGTTTGGCTGTGGGGGGTGGATACCCATTCATACTAGACGTATGTTGTTTGGGGCCTCTCAACCCCATTAACGGTGCATGTGGACATATATGTTTTTTTTATGTTCCCAGTTTTATTTACAGCTGTATGGCTGTTTATACATATCTGCTTACATATATATATATATATATATATATATATATATATATATATATATATATACATATAGATGTAGACATATATATCTATAGATGTATGCATATGTATGTATGTATGTTTATATAAATATATATATATATATATATATATATATATATATATATATATATATATATATATTTTTATTTTATTTATTTATTTATTTATCATTTGTTGACCGGGAAAGTCCGACTAGGTTCCACAGAGCCTGTTTTCAGCGGAGGCCCGGGGAGAAATCCTCCAGATATATATATATATATATATATATATATATATATATGTATTTATATATATATATATATATATATATATATATATATATATATATATATATATGTATATAGCTACATATATGGATATGTATATATCTATTTAGATATTAATATATGTGCACACACACATACATCTACATGTTTAAATATATTTCCTGTACTGTTGAATGACTTTGCTGGATGATATGTTTGTGAAAACATCAGGGTTATGTGTATCTGACATGGCTTAGTGATAAATCACTTTGACTACGGTGGGCAGGGTCCTGGGTTTGAGCCTTGCAGAGTCTGTTTATTATGTTGCTGGGTAGAACAAGGGCTGTTGGATACAGAGTGATTAAAGCACTTTTAAGCATTTGTAAGCGAGCTTGTGTGGGTTGCGCAGAGGTAAGCACTGCTAACTTCCGGTTACAGTTACTTATACCCAGATAGCTTCTAAATTGCTTAACCTGTGTAAGCATTGCTTACTCCTGCAGAAACAGGCTTAAACCCACTTACTGCTGCAGAAAAAGTGCTTACTCCCACTTACCCCCACAGTAATTTCTTTAAAAGAAAAGAAAAAAGGGTTGAGAGGTAAGTGGTGAAAAATGGGCACAAAGAGGGAAAGACAGTAGGGAAAATAGTTTGGGATCTCCAGGAGGGTGTAGGGACGGTCCATAGCTGCCCATTTCTTCTACAGCAACAGCTGTGCATATACATTGACTTTGGAGGTAGATTTGGACATTCAAACCCCTGAGAAAGGTGTGAGGACAACATTAATATGTTGTGATGCCAGTCAGACCAGATTACATGTGTCCAGTGGACAAGTGTGTGAAATGGACAGCTATTTATCGGGAGAGATTTTTTTTTTCAGGTGTGATTGGGATGTTGGGGAGGTTTAGTCGGTATATTTGGGGCGGTAGGTTGGGTAGGATAACAGACAAGACAAACAAGACGCATACAGGGATGGTATATGACACATGTGGGGGTAAACACCTTGATGGGGAGGGGTGTTGGGAAATCGGAAGCCCATGAGCCCCCTAGTGGAAACAGTGGGACTGAGATCCCCACCCATGGGCAGTCACCACTGCACCTTCACAGCCCCAAAGGTGACTGTGCTGGGGGCTGAGTTGAACAGCCAGGCCGACCCTCTAGTCATGACACATGGTCCTTGAGCTGGTGTAAAAGATCTCCAAACTGCTGATCAAGCTCTCTATGCACCATGATCTGGACCTGACAATGGGTGAGAGCTTCCTGTCCGCGCCCGCTCCCGGGGGGGGGTGAGCCCCATCCCCTGAGGCGGCTCCACCCGAAGGTGGTGCAGGACCAATGGACAAGGAGGTCCTGGGTTGGGCCGCTGATATGCTGGTGCATGGTGCCACAGCCAGCTGAGGTGGACAGGTGGGTCCGCTGGGACCCGCATTCCCATACATGCTATGGTGTTTATGGTGTATCAACATATGTGGGTTAGTAATAGTCAACACATTCCAGGGTTAGGTATAACAGCATTCATAGATATTCCCATTAACCCAGACACCAGATACAGAACAGTTGCATAGCAAATGGAACACTTGCATATATGGGACCACAGTGGTAATAACAACAGCATACAGGTACATTGATTGCACCATGCCATCAATGTTGGAGTATTTCAACATAGCACATGCAAGGAAAAAGATTTCAATAATTATCAACCAATAGGGCATATGTCCCAACAGAACAGTGAAGTCATTACATACCAGTTGAGTTGGGTATTTAGTTTATTGTTGGAGATATGGTGGGGAGGAGCGAAAGATGTAAATTAACAACTAATATATTCCTGTAGTTCACATTACTTTCCTAGTCAGTGCTGTTATCTGTACCATACAAGTATTACTCGGCTACCCTATTGCCTTAGTTTGGACAGTGATATGGCTGTCGTCATCTTTATACATTAACTGGTTTTACCTGCAGTATACACCTCTTACCTGGTATACCTGTGGAGGAAATGTTTGTTAACACTAACTGTTTCTACACATACTCTCAGATTCCAGGTTGATGTTGTGCACATATCTATCCATCTCTTTCTGCATAGACTCTGGCCATGCCTTGACCACATGCAGGTGAACTGGGACATATCTAGACTATTGCCCTCTTCAACCTTTATTGACTTACCACACTCTTATACAGGCTTTCCTACACAGTTATATTATGTAGCACAGTGTGGGTGACAGTGATCAGTGATACCTTATTATTCAGAGCAACTGCATCAGTCACAATGCCATACAATACCAAAGTAAACAGTACCAGTACAGGGTATCATTCTTGTATTTCTGGGCACAGTGTTCATATCTGACAGACCTGTGGGAGAAATGTTTGTTAGCATTACCTGAATGCTGCCACACACAGTACCAGATTCCACATTACTAGTATGCACATACATCTCACTCTGTTACTGTACACAAACTGGCCACAGCTTGACAACATGGGAGTGTAAATGGTACATATGTGGCTTCTTACTCTCATAAGGTTTTGGAGAGTTGCTAGTGTGCCAGCATTGTTCTCCTAGATGTGTGTTAATCAGTTGTTTTTCCTGTTTGCTGTCTATACATCTGGGATCATCCCACTGATTTCCCAGGGGGACAGGTTGACAGGCAACGGATATGGGCCACTTTACTGGACATTCTGGACATATCTGTACAGTTGTGAGGTATGATTCTGTATGCAGACTACTACCACTGTCAGGATATGAACTATGGCTGTGTTTGCTAAAAATGCAACAGTTCACGTCTCAGTTGCATGTGCTGTTTGGATTTTGTTGTCTGTCTATGTGTCTCTCAGTTGTACTGAATGACCTCTGGGGATTACACCAGTCATATACAGGCATTCCTACACCTTCTATTTATGGTGCACAGTGTGGGTAACAGTGCTTAATACAACAGTACTATTACGTGATTGCAAATCTACATTACCATATGATACCAGAGTATACACATGCAGTCCAGCGGTTAGACCTTTATTGTCAGGCTATTATGCTTTTATTTATCTACAAACTGTATGAGGCTCTTCCTGTCATATTCTCCGGTGTATGCAGTACTTGCCTTAAACAATACAGGTTTTATACTGGCAATTAATTTACTAATACTTTTAGATTTATTTTCTATGACAGTACATGCAAGGGTATTACTAACCTGTCTCACGTTGCAACCACTCCAGGTGACAGCCATAGGATTCCTGGTTCATGGCCCCCTCACTTGCAGCTGTGAAGGACATAAGAGGAATATTTAGCCATACCTATCCATGATATACATGGGCTGACAATTATTACACACATAGTGAAGTGATACTTACACACAGCTGGGACAGCCCCTGCCATTCTAGCCTCTTGGATCCACCTCTTATGCCTCTTCAGGTCAGCATAGTGATACCTGACCTGCTCACCAGTTCAGGGTATGCCATTGGCACTGGTGAGGTCACGGGTGAGACGGTCCCAGGCTTCCACCTTATATTTGGAACCCTGGTACTGGCCCTGCAGCAGTCTCTGCTCATGGTCTTTGACAAGGAGTCCTGCATGACTCTGGACTCCTGGATGCCCCAGCATTGCACCCGGAAGTGCACACTCTCTCCCCTTTCTGCCATGGTGCCTGCAAGGGGAAGCTACAACCAGTT
Organism: Protopterus annectens; assembly: GCF_019279795.1. NCBI lineage: Eukaryota > Metazoa > Chordata > Ceratodontiformes > Protopteridae > Protopterus > Protopterus annectens. The sequence continues at coordinate 426,184,690 of NC_056725.1, forward strand.
ATGAGATATATTCTCGCCTGTTGGGTTTAAGTAGGGCTGATTTCCTGCACGTTGCTGTGATTGGCCGGTTTTGAAAAGGCTAAGCTATGGGCAAACCTGCTTACCTATGGCTGGCATTGCTTAAAGGGGTATACCACTGGGCACATTGAGTTAGCTGGCCTACACATTGCTTACACCTCCTAAGCTGGCCTGTGCAATGCTTAGCATTGCTTACAATAGACTTTCCATTATATTTTATTTTTGGCATTGAATTATTATTCATTACATCTTATATATATGTCTGGTATTCATGATTCATGTGTCAGTGTTTTATTTGGGAATTCAACACTGTATTACAATTGCACCTCACATCTGGGCTTACTGCTGTACCCCAGTTCACATATTTATGTTATGTAGTTGGTTATAGAACATATGACTATACTGATTCCTTTCCCAGGTTCAGTTTGATTTTACTATAATGAGGATTTGTTTGGTGATACCTCATTATACTGTACTGTTGTGATGGCTTGATGGTTAATTACTGTGACTATAGTGTATAGGGTCCTGGGTTCAAGACTGTTTATTTTGTTGCTGAGCAGAACAAGGGCCATTGGATACAGAGTGATTAAGGCACTTTTGAGCAGTTGTAAGTGGGTTTGTGCGGGTTTGCATGAGGGTAAGCAATGCTAACCTCCGGTTACATATGCTTACAGAGAGTTAGCTTCAATATTGCTTAACCTGTGTAGGCATTGCTTACCCCTGTGCAAACGGGCTTAAACTCGCTTACTAGTGCTTAAATATGCTTACTACTGCTTATTGGTGCTTACACTTGCTTATTAGTGCTTACTCCCACTTACAACTGCACTGATTTAGACAATAATATGTAATGGTTCTTGGGAAGGAGGGGCATTTGGAAGCTGTATGGGGTTATCACTCATTACACATTTTACCTTCCATTTATATCCATGATTCCTGTGTACATATACTGTATGGGGCACATGTGATTATCTGTGGACTTTGCAATATTATGACACTGACACTTCACATCTGCATTTATCCAGTTCAGAAATATATGTCATTTAGTAGGTTATGTAACTAAAATATTGGTCATAATGTGATTTGACATGGAAAATGGAATGTGCTGCAGAGGGGTTCGAACTGGGAATGCCTGCTCGTAAGGTGAATGCTCTGCCCACTACACTATTGCTATACTGCTTCATTTGCATATATCTTCCTTGTTATCCTCTTCAGCCATTTAAGCTGCATTAACCATAGCAAAGCCATGGGCAAACCCGTGCACCTATGGTTAGCTTTAATCGGATTCATAAAAAATAATGGTATATGTTTATTTTCTTTGTATTTACTATTGCTGTTATACACGTGGGGGGATGTTGCTGGGGGTATGCGGACAACTATGAGCGTTCTCGCTCATTCTTTTGGTCTTTCTGCTGTTCTTCATTGCGGGAGCGTGTATATTCTGAGAGCTCTGCTCTCAGACACGCCCCCTGCACTCTTACATACTTCGTGTAAAATTAGGAACTCAGGCAGTGCGCCTTCATTAATATGCATGGTGCACTGCCATACTGCTCCTAAACAGCCACTTCCATCCAGGACTAAACTAGTTCTGCATGGAAGATTAGTAAATCCAGGGGCCTATTTACACACTGAGTGAAAATGTATCATTTCTACGGTGCCAAGCTGAAGTAGTCTTTCAAGCAAAATCAGTAAGTTGAAGTATATAGGAACCAGGGTAAACACTGTACCAAAAAGCATGTAACTGAAATCAAAAATGTACTGTATAATCAGAAAAACCCTACCATAATTCAGTATGCAGTCAACGACAAATCATTCACTTACAATCAGAAAGCAAAATCAGCAATTCTGCATAATACTGGGCACTCATAACCTAGGCACTTTTCTATTGGGCAATTCACATGATTTTTTTTAAACAATACCTCTCAAGTGTTCATTATAAGGAGAATTCCTCACTTTGAGTTTTAAAATGTCCATGTCCCTTGAAGTTCCGCATTGAAAGGGTCAGTCACAGAATCAGTTCTAAAACAATTTTAACAAATATTCACAGAAAATACATACTTGTAAGTATGTTTTGGATACAGTCTGTTATTAACTGTTTTTTGAGGGCTGCCTTCCTGAGTCTTCAGTCAAGGGGTTCATAGGTTCATAGGTAGGTACTAGGCTATTGGCTCTAGGGCCTATATAAGCCTAGCCAAATGGTACCTTGGCTTTTGCCACCCAAGAAAATTATTTTCCTGTGCCCCTGTCAAGCATAGCTACAGAAGTGATCCTTGGAGTGAATTTCCTATCTCCCATCCAGTCATCAAGATTTTTCTTGAAGAGTGCTAATGAGGAGCTTTGTTTGATATAGCTAGGTAGTTTGTTCCAGAGTATTGGAAGTCTCTGGGGCAGGAATCTATCCCTCCAGCACTTTCTGTTTATTGTGGTGACAAGGTTTAGGTCCCTAGAGTGTGTAGCTCGGAGGGGTTGGGATTTCTTTACATGGAGCATGTCCAACCACTCTGGGTTTGACATAGCTTTGTATGTTAGGCAGAGATTGCCCCTGAGTAGGCGATATGCGACAGAGTAAAGCTGGTGCTTTTTGAGACGGTCTGCGTAGGGCATCTGTTTGAGGCTGGTAATCCTCTTTGTGAGGTATTTCTGTGGCCTTTCCAGTTGTTGTAGATGTCTTGTGAGGTACATATCAAAAGGGGTGTTGTATTTTATAATGGGTGTAATGAGTGATGAGTATAGGGGAACAATGACCTCTTTTTTCCTGGATGAGAAACCTTTTGTGATGAGGTGTGCCATGTAGAAGGATTTCCTGACTACTGTGGCGATGTGATTATCAAAGGAGAGACTACTGTCCACCTGTGTCCCAAGGTCTCTTATCACACTTTCGGTGTTAAGTAGACTACTGCCTATGTGGTAGTTCATGGGTACAGAGTTTTTACCAAAAGGGATGACAATGCACTTTTTGGCATTGAGCTTGAGGCCATGGCTTTGACACCAGGCATCTGTTTTAGTGAGGCCCTTTTGTAGGATGTCCACATCGTTAGGAGTTTTGATTATGGCTCCTAGTTTGCAGTCATCTGCAAACTTTGTTAGCCAAAGACCTTCTGTGTTAGCCTGTACTTCAGAGAAGTAGATACCAAACAGGAGAGGACCTAGGATTGAACCCTGTGGTACTCCACTTGTCACTGGTCTGAAGATGGATTTAGAGTCTGCTACTTTCAGTGTGGGTTCTGTCAGTGAGCCATTTGGCAACCCATCTTGTGACATAGGGATTTATACCTAGTTTAGTGAGTTTGTCTATAATTCCAGAGTGGGGGATGGTGTCAAAAGCCTTGGTGAGATCTAGATAGGCTGTGTATACCACCATACCCTCATCTACGGCTTTGGTGACCGCTTCAAAGAAGTCTGTCAGGTTTAGGAGACATGACCTGCCTTTTACAAACCTAAACTGGGTAGGATCCAGAGTTTGGAGATTACCAATGTCATTGTTTATAAGTTCCATGATGATACGCTCCATAGCCTTGCAGACCAGGCTCATTGGGCTAATGGGGCGGTAGTTCCCAGGGTCCGTGGTGGCTCCCCCTTTGTGGAGTGAGATAACCATTGCTGCGTGCCATTCAGTGGGCACAAAGCCTGAGGTAAGGCTATGATTGAACATGGTACTTAGGTGGGGTGCCAGTTTGTTCTGTAGTTCATGTAGAACACAGCCTGGGATGTTGTCAGGTCCCATGGATGCTGTGTTCTTAGCTTTGACGAGTGTGTTTTTTACCTGTGCAGCCATGATTACAGGTACTTTGCATTCTTCCGGTATAGAGATGAGCCCTTTAGGGGATGAGAGAGGGGTAAAGTTAGCACTGAACCTATCTGCCAGGATGTTGGCAATATCAGTTGGTTCTGTAAATTTAGTGCCATTGTGCTGTAACTCAGAGCAGATCTGAGTGTTGTCATTGAGATTCTTGACATAGCTATAGAATGCTTTGTGGTTGTCTTTAGAATCAGTGGCTATTTTGTTTTCGTAACTAGCTTTGGAGGATTTTATGAGGGATCTCAGCTTCTTATGACTACGGAGTTCCTCCACTCATGGGATTTTACTCTTTTTTGCAACAGTTTCTTTCTTCTGTTGTAGAGATTGTTTATAGCAGGGGACTACCAGATTGGCTTCCTTTTTTTGGAGGATAGCATCTTGGTTCTGTTAGGGATTACACGATCCATGCACTCGTGTACGTGCTTATAAAGTGCAATTGTATAGGATTTAGCAGTCATATCTCTATTGTCCATCAGCATGGCTGTCGTGAAGTTTGCACTTCTGTCTTAAGAAGCGTGAAGTAGGCTTTGGAGAAATATTTTACGGTGGTTTCCCTAATGGGAGGTGGGGGTGGGATGTGGATGTCTAGGGTGATTTGCTTGTGGTTGGATCTGACCAAGGAGGAATTGACCTCTGGTGTGGAACACCGGTTGCCCATGTTGGTAATGACCAGGTTTACGATATTGCTGCCCATGGTGGGGGTGTGGATAAGTTATCCAAGGCACTGGAATTTATGAATTCCAGAAAACGTTGAGCACAAGAGTTGGTACATGAGTAGTTTTCTCAGTTAATGGTGGGGTAGTTGAAATCACCCATTATTATGGTGTTAGGTTGTACCCTAATATTTCCAGTGTATCAAGAAATGAGGAGTGGGAATCCTGGGGCATGGTGGGGGATCTGTAGCAAGCTACAATTTGCATTGCGGTCTTCCCCAGAGTTAGTTGCACTTGGATAATCTCAGATGCATTATGCTGAGCAACTAACCTGGAGGTGTGGATATCCTTAATGAATATGGACATGCCTCCACCTTTAGTGCTTCGGTCCAGGTTAGGTGCCCGAAAGGTGTGGTATGAATTATAGCCTGGTAATGCAGGGGGGCTCTCTGGAGCCTTGAACCAGGTCTCTGTCACTGCACAGATGTCGGTGTTCTCTATTTTAAGGAGTGCCTCGAGTGAGTTCATTTTGAGGTTTAGACTTCTAGCATTAAGTAGCATTACCCTCAGATTTTGCTTGCTTGTACCTGTTATGGTGGTAAATTTGTCATTTGAATCTTGCCTAAAAAAGGCACTATAGGGGTGGCAAGAGCCTTAGCCAGTATCCAGAATCCCAAGGGTGACAGGTGCAGGCCATCTCTGGCAAAGCATTGTGGTTTGTCGATCATGTCATCCCAGGCAGAAAGATACTGGATCCCCTTAGAATGACACCAGAAGCTTATCCAATTGCTGAAGTCCATCATTTTGTCCTTTTACTGTGGTATCATTCTGGGTGATGGCAGAATGCTACTCAGGGCTAGGGTCATACCTGCCTGGGCTACAAAATCGGAGAGCTCCTCCATGTCTCTTTTCATGTAGTCCAGGGAGGTACGTCTCAGGTCATTCACACCAACATGGACAATGACAGAGTCATATTTGTACTTGCTATGGAGTGACCTGAGTGCATGCCTTATGTGGCGGATCCTGGCACCTGACAGGCAGCTGACAGTAACTTTCTCCTTGTTTAGCCTGGTGAGTGGAACATCAGTGTGCCTGACCATAGAGTCACCTATGACTAGAGTATTGGGTATGTTGTTATGCCTTACAGGCTGGGGTTGAGTGGCACACTGAGTTTGTGGGCTATGTGTCATTTGGTTTGTGTTGGGGGGTGGAGGTTGCTTGCGTTTCTGCTTTGGAGGTCCCTGTTCCTTGGGTAGATTTTTTTTGAGAGCCTCTGCGAATGTAGGTGTGTGTTTTGTGTTTCTGTGTGTGTGTTTTGGTCATGCAGGTTTTGAGGGACTATGTGATGAGTGTGGTGGAAGTGTTTACCTTCTCCTCTTGAGTGCCTAGTCTAGTGTTGGGTGAAGAGAGCTTTGCTTCCAGTTTGGTTATATAAGCGCATCTATCACATGTTGCAGTGTTGGGTGGTAGGAGGAGAGGGTTGTCTGTGTACATGAGGCAATTGCTGCATTGCCCCAAGATGCCCAGATTCATCAGGAAGACAGGAGAAAATATCGGGAGCTGATCCTTAGACATGCCTGAATAGGTGCTTATTTATTAAGTACTAAAAATTGTTTTCCTCTAGACAAGTGAGGACAGTTGAGTGCTGTAGTAATTTGTAGCTTATTTAGTGCTTACAATGAGTTCTGAACAAGTGCTGAGCTCAAAGAAACAGATTTGAGTGCTGAAACTAGAAAATTGGCTAGTTCTAAGAAACAAAATTAAGCTAGAAGGCTTCCCTCCATCACAGAAAGGCTTTGGAGCTCAGAAGCTTACAAACAGTCCTGGATACAGCAAATCTGTATCTGGACTAGACAACTTATAGGAAAGGCAGGAAACAAGCTTAGAAAATATATATATATATATATATATATATATATATATATATATATATATATATATATATATTTTTTTTTTGTAAAGTGGAAAGGGAAAAGGAGGAACAGAAGCTAACTGGGTTGGCTTTCTCAAATGTTCTCCCTGGAATAGGTAGAATGAGGTAATGATACTAGACTGGGAGGAGTGTCCCAGATCAAATTTACAGTAGGGGCAGGCAACTGCAAAGCCACCAAGTATAAAAACATGATACCAAGAGGGAGGAAGGGTGGGATACAAAAATCAGAACAAACAAACCCAACCAACTGCTTAACAATTGTAGAAAATTCTACTTAATACCTCACACACAGTGAGTAAAATAAAAGTGCTATAAATAACTAAGAAATAAGCAAAAAACAGGATACTTAATGCTATATATCACAGAGTAGTTAGCTCAGAGCCCTTCCTCCGACTTCCTCCAATTAGCTCAGTGTGAAATGACAGAAACAGTCACAAGTTAACCTCTTAAGTAACAAAGTTGAAACCTGAAACAACTTTAAAAAAAGCTTGAAAGAACCAATGAGGTGCTTTCTCAAAGGCGTAGTCCAGGCAACCCTAGTCAGCCAATGACCACAAACAATTCACTCTCACTGAAATGCTATGCTGGCTTTGTCTAAGCTATGATGGCCTGGGACATGTGCTCAGACACATAGCCTCTACTAACAAACAACTAGGTCCAAAACACAAGCCTGAATATGGACAATGCTACACTACCAACACTACTTAGGTAGAAAAACTGCAGAAATGTTTAAACAGATAAAGGATCAAGGAGACTCTAGAGAATGCTTTTAAATGCAAACAAGTTATATGATACACTCCTAGCAAGAAATCAGAACAGACAAACCCAACCAGATGCTTAACAATTGTAGAAAATTCTACTTACTACCTCACACACAGTGAGCAAAATAAAAGTGCTATAGATAACTCAGAAATAAGCAAAAAGCAGGATACTTAATGTTATATATCACAGATTAGTTAGCTCAGAGCCCTTCCTCCGACTTCTATGAGCTTAATGCATAGCTCTGGTTTGAATTCTCCATCTGTAAAATGTGGAACACTACCTCTCAGAATTTAGAATAAATGAGCAAAATGAGAAATACTTAGTAACAACTTCATCCGGGAAGATCATAACATAGTAATTAATTGTTCCTTCACACATAACAATAATTCTTTTGGCAAAAAAAGAATAATTATTTTAATGAACTACTATTACTCAGAATTGTTGTAGATTTAACAAGGATATCTGTTAAAAAATGTTCAACAATGTATTTATACCAAACCCTTTTAATGAGGAACAGCATGGATTACCAAATTTTAAGAGTCAAAATAAGGTATGCCTCTCATAACGAGGAAAAAATTGAGAGGTATGAAAGGGCACACCCAGTTAAAATGAAACAAAACACACAAATGTTGCCCACCAATAAAGCAGAACAATACTAATGAGCAGCAGATCTGAATGTAGTTCTGTTATAAAAACTCCGGCAGTACACCAGAAGGCAGCTAAGAAAAAGTTTAAGAAAGTGTTTAAGTCAAGACTGTTAATTTAAAACAATGCTTTGGTGTTTGCAACCCTTACTCCAGACAAGAAGACTGCATAGGGAAAAAAGGACTTTTTACTTATATAACCCAGGAAACAATTATAAAATAATTATATACCATGCCACCATCATTCCAGAACCTACCCCTGGAGAGCCGAAGGCTGCTAACTTAGTTAGTTTTTCATTATGTACCGGCTTGTTTTGTAACGAGCCCTGTTGATAAATCCTACTTATTGCAACTACCGCAACTGGTCCAACCCTTTTTAACAAGCATACAAAAAATTACCACCCAACAAGAGATAAATACATAAATAAAATCACTTTGTAGAAGTCCTGATCAGCAACAAATCTGCATGCTTCTGCACAGTGAAATGACAAATACGCAGAGCAGGGCTGTGATTTTTCTGTATTGTTCTGTAGAAACAGAAATTCTGAACAACAGACAACTCACTATAAATACAAGTCTCTCACTGATTATTTTTCCGCTTCTCCTGGTTGGCTCCCTTTGCATCAGTAATCAATCTCTGATTGGCTCATATTACCTGTATGCTGATTGGCTCATATACCGCAAAAATAGCTAATCAGAATCTGCAAAGCAGAACCAACACTCTTAATGTGGAACAGCGTAACTTTGTGAGTTCTGTGACTTTAATGCGGCAAGTTCCGCATAATCCGGAGCACTTGGCAGCTCAGATTCTGAGTATTAGGATCATAGGAAGTTACTAGGCTATTGACCCTGAGGCTCTTACAAGCCTAGTCAAGAATTTATCCCGTGTTTCGACAAATCAGCACCTGATACCCCTGTCCAGCAGGGACACAGGTGGAATCCCAGGGGGTGTATTTTCTGTTCACCATCCCAGTTATCCAGGTTGCGCTTAAAAAGGGTTAATGAGGTACTCTGCTTGACGTGGAAACGGAGTCTATTCCACAGAAGGGGGGAGTCTCTGGGACACAAATCTGTTCTATTGATGTCACAGACCAGGTTGAGGCCCCACATGCGGGTTACTCGTAGGGAGCTTGACTTGTGTATATGCAACAGTCCTATCAAGGCAGGGTCTGAGATTGCTTTGTATGCCAGATAAAGGTCACCTCTGAGGAGTCTATTATGAGACTGAGTAGAGGGACAGGGCTTTTTGCCTGTGTGTGTAGGGTAGATATTTAAAGCCCTGGATTCTCCTGGTGAGGAACCTCTGTGGTCTCTCCAACTACTGTGTGTGCTTTGTGAGGTACATGCCAAAAGGGGCTCTGTACTCAATGATGGGTTTTATAGGGGAAGACCACAGGGATGTTATGACTTCCTTGTCCCTGGATGAGATACCCTTACTAATGAGGGGGTCCATGTAGAAAGCTTTCCATATAATTGAGGCAATATGGTGATGAAAAAGTCAGTTTGCTATCAACCTGGGTGCCCAAGTCCCATTACAACTGATTGCATGCTTAGGACCTTGTTATTAATGTGATAATTTGTGGTGATGTCACTCCCCCCAAAGGGGATGATGATGCATTTTTTGGCATTCAGTTTGAGGCCATGTTTCTGGCACCAGTCATTTATTTGGGTAAGACCCTCTTGGAGGATGTCCACATCACTAGAGGAATTGATGACAGTGCCCAACTTGCAGTCATCTGCACCTCAGAAGAGTATATCCCAAACAACAGGGGCTCCAAGACCAATCCCTGGGGTACACCACTTGTTATGGGTCTACTGCTTGAGGTGGTTTCCCCTATTTTTGACTAGGTGGGCTCTATCAGTGAGCCAGTTTGCTACCCATCTGGTAACATATGGATTGATGCCTAGTTGAGAGAATTTATCTATTATACTCGACTGGGAATAGTACTGAAGGCCTTGGCCAGGTCAGAGTAGGAGGTGTGTACCGTCTTCCCGTCATCCATGGCTTTGGTGACTGTCTCAAAGAAATTGACCAGATTTAACAGGCATGACCTCCCCTTGATGAAACCAAACTGTGTGGGATTGAGTGTTTGTAGGTTAACAATGTTCTTGTTAATGAGGTCCTTGATAATCCTTTCAATGGCCTTGTAAATCAGGCTAGTTAGGCTGATGGGCCTATAATTTCCTGGATCAGTGGGCACTATACCTTTGTGCAAAGGGATGACAATGGTTGCCCTCCACTCAGCTGTGATGAAGCCAGTACTCAGGCTTTGGTTGAATAGCGTAATGGTACTGCAAGTTCCTGCCTGAGTTCATGTAGGATGCAGCCTGAAATGTTATCTGGTCACATAGAGGCTGTGGGCAGTGATGACTTGCTCCCTACAGATAAGGGGAGGGGGGCAGGTGCTGGAGATGCCCTGATTTACTGATGGGGGAACAGAGGGGTGAAGTTTTCACTGAACCTGTCTACCAGCAGGTTGGCTATATCTATGGCATTCGTGTATGTGGTGTCCTTGAACACTAGTTCTGTGCAGATCTGAGTGCTTCCTTTGAGATCACAGACATATGTGAAGAAGGCCTTATGACTGTCTTTAGTAGATGTGAACAGTTTGGGCTCGAAGTTTGCTTTGGAGGATTTCACTAGTGCTCTTATTTGCTTGTTCAGGCTAAGGAGAGATTGCTTCCAATTAGGCACCTGGTCCTTCTTGGTCCTGGACAGCAATTATTTTCTTGTTACTACAGAGTTTATTTATTGCAGATGTCCACCAGACAAGTTTACTCTTCCTTGAGGAGGATGATTTTCTCCAGTCTGGTATTCCTGATTCCATGCATCTATATAAATGCTCATATAGTACTTTGGTGTAGGTATGGATATATGTACCAGTTCCTATGGAGGGGGAGGGGGAAAGTATTATAGCTGTGAATAAGAGAGGTATTGGATAGAGGGTGGTGAACTGCAGTCAGTGGGCAGAGAGAGAAACTCTTACTATAGATGCAATGAAAGAAGAGGTGAACTGCCCTTTACAGCTACAACCATGAAGAGGTTGATGGTTAGCATAGAAGTGTTCACAAATTATGTTTTGCTGTCTCCTAAATATTGCAGCCATACTGAAGGGCCAGTATCTAGGTCTTCAAATGAATGTTGCTAGAGACATGTTTATATGGTCACAAGTTCTTACTAAGCTTATGATCAAGGAGACCACTGAGAAACTCAGCCACATCTCTCATTACTGATGGGAAACTAACAATTTCCTATTTAAATAGATTTTCCCCACATATTATGGGTGAAAATTTGTGATCATTCATCCAGTCATCTAGATTGGTTTTAAATGTTGCTTGGGAGGTAGTTTACTGATTTGTAAGAACAACCTATTCTAGAAATTGAGAATATGTTGGGTTAGGTACCTGTTGTAACATTTGGTATTTTTATTGATGTTGGTTGTCTAGGTTTATGTGTGAAAATGAAATAAAATGATGCATTTAACACTGATCTCTGGTCAAATAGAAAATAAACTATTGTCAAGTCTTGATACTAGGCTTCAGCAGTGCTGCGACAATAATAAGCAAAAAAAAAAAAAAAAGCCATATTGACTGATATAGGGTCTATATTACATGATCGAAGCTTTAGCTAGTCGAGTACCTAAAGCTCAATCACTAAATGTCGAAGTCCCAAAACCACAAATGGCAGTTTCCACACAGGAAAACAATTTGTTTGGCCATCACGTGGATTTTGCCCTTTCTACAATGTGGAGCGATCTCGGAGTTGGTATATTTAGTAAGGGGGGTGTGGGGGGCAAAGCCCCCCACTTTATTTGTGTTTAATGTTTTTTTTTTTTCACTTGGGACAACGGCTTTGTTTCCGTGTGTGGAAACTGCCGTTCATGGTTTTGGGACTTCGACATTTAGTGATTGAGCTTTAGTTATTCGAGAAACTAAAGCTTCAATCATGTAATATAGACCCCTGATATATTGTAGTCAACTGTAATCAGAGAGATTTTAAGAGTGGTATATATTATGTTAATTACAGATAGCTCATCTTTTAGAACTTTCTGTAACTGCAGCATCAAGAACATCAGCAGAGCTGAGGCCATAACTAGATATGTGTTTGGAGAATTGCTGTTTTAAGGTAGGGCTTAGTGGTGGCCTACTGCTAGATGCTACATGTGACATGTGCATGACAGTTTCACCTGGTTGGAAAACCAATGTATTGCTTGCACATGTGTACAAATCAAAACAAAAGGGTAGGCAAAAAAGTTAAGCTCCATTTCTTTCTGCCACCATATGTTTTGACATGCTGTGTTACTAATGAAGTGTACAGTTAAATACTGAATTCTTTTTAGACAAGCATTCAGATATGCACACATGGGAAAATTACCGAAGTAAAGAATCCAGACAGGATGATAAAAATGCAGGTGGCAGATCAAAGTTCTTATTACCGACTTCCATTTAAATATAAAAATATTTAAAAAATATGAATCCAAATGTTATCATTGCTAATGAGATTACTGCTAAGGTTGTACAGTACAGAATGACATAATGCCATACTAGCCCAATGACAGCCATGTTGGCTTACTCTCTTACTCAGCAGATGAAGGCAGCTTTAACATGTCCTTAGGGCCTCACTATACAATAACAGCATTTGTTAACCCATATGTTTGGAAGGTGAATTATTTAGTTAATGATTCTGCAAACAGAATAGGATTTATAACAAATATTGACTAGCTTATTTTCTGTCGCATGCATGGTAATAAGCATACACTTAAAGCAAATGTTTTATTCTCTGGTTTCATTGCCAGGTTGAATCATTTAACAAAATGTCCCGATTTGTCTCAGACATACTTAATAAATGAATATATCTCTATGTGAAACACCTGCGGCTGTTTAAAGAGAAACTATGACAGTTTAACAGCCACGCTGTGCAGGCCAACATCTAGCTTAAAGTGAAGCATTTCTAACCATAAGAAAAGTGATCAAGTGACCTTATGAAGTCATACACAGTATAAGCACAGTTAGACAGAGAGGAGATAAAAAATGTGCGCTAACTTCCTGTGAGATAATTTTAAATGTAAAGGTTGTATTAAAAAAAAATCTTGGTCAACCAATAAACAGTAAGCCTTATATGAAAAATCTTTTATCCTAATGTTCATTCCTTGCCAAAGTTTGTGTCCACTGAAGAAAGGATATAATAGTAAGGATGATGATGTTAATAATAGTTTTAAAATATACAACTTAAATAAAGCACATAATAAATCTATTAAACTATGTAAACAAATGCACCACAATAAGGTCATTGCAGCAAGAATTGGAAATACCTGACCCAAAGCCTGAATAAAACGTAGTGTATAATAGTGGTTGTATATAACAGCTGGAGGTGTGAAACATGGTAGAATAGCTATTTCCATATTATGAGCAGTGGTAGTCATTGACAGTTGTATGTGGACATCGATGGAGCTCTTTGCAACTTGATTTGCACAGTATGGTCACAAAAGATATGTGATTTGGAAGCTTTATGTGGGCATGTGTGAAGTGTGCTTATCTATTTATTTTAGCAGATTAAAAGGTCAAAATAAGAATAAGGGAAAAGAGATGAAAAGGGGAAGGCAAACAGATGGAAGAACGGATATTGATTAACTAAAGAATGAGCAGGGTGGAGGTAGGGAAGCTAGGGTAAATATTTTTTGTGGAATAGGTGCCTGTTTTTCATGTATAAAGAGAAAGTAAGTTGGGGAAGGAAGTAAGGAAATTACTAACCACAATCCTGATATAATCTCCCTAACTGAAACCTGGCTGAAACCTCAAAACCCTGATTAACAAATACTGGTTATAATATCCTTCGCCTAGATCGCCAAAAGAAAAAAGGGGGTAGAGTTGCTATAGTCTAGTCCAACCAACTCACTCTTACATGTTCTAACAAACCTATCATATCCTTTCCTCCTGCTGAAATTTTGACAGCCAACTTAAAACTTAATAACTATATTACTATCAATGTAGCAGCCATTTGCATACCTTGAGGGTACAACATTCCAGTACTGGAAAATATTCTCTCATACCTCTCACAACATATCCCAAATGAAACCATCCTCTTTGGGGATGTAAATATTAACTGGCTTACGCTTTGCTCTCCTAACTCTACCACATCCATTAACTTAAATGGGGTTATTCAACTCATCACTGAACCAACCCTTATCAGCAATTCAAGTAAGCCTAGTATGCTTATAGACTGGATACTAGTTTCTGATCCCTGCAAATACCATAACTCTGAAACTCTACCAAACTCCCTAAGTGACCACTCCTCAGTAAAAGCTCTGAGATTCACTCCTCAATTTACAAGGCCACACAGATATATTACCCATCGCAAACTAACTAACTTTTGCCCACAGACCTTTAATGTCCTCCTCTCTAGAATTAATTGGACTTATCTAACCCAAGTCCCCCTCGATGAAGCAGTCCATTCATTCAACTCTTCCTTTCTTAATATTCTCAACAGCCTTGTACCTCTCCGCACAGTCCATATAAAATCAAACATATTCCCATGGCTAACAAATGCTACTCGCACCATAATAAAATCTAGAGACTGGATGTGGAAACATGGGTGAAAACTGTGCTCCCTACCGATTTGCAAAAGTACAAAGAACTCAGAAAATTGACAAAAATACACATTATTAAGGATAAAAAAGAATTCTACTTTAACCCTCCCACAGCTCAAAGATCAAATCCCCCAAAATTCTGGAACTCTATTAACCAAATACTGCATCCCAGGAACCTTTTTTCTCCCAATCCCTGCCCCCACAAGACACCTGAGGAAACTGCTGACATCTTTAACAACTACTTCCTCGAATCCATACCTAAAATGTTTATTTCTGACCCCTTTTCCACTAATGCCACAAACTCTAGAATCAACTGGACTACTAACTCCTCTGACCCTCTCCTACTTTAAACTCTTCTAATACTTTCTCCCTTAGATCTGTTCCTACTAGCTACATTAAATCTCCAAACTAAAACCCTGTTCTACATTTGCTAATAATATTCCTTCCTATTTCTTGCAGTTAGCAGCTGACTCACTTACTCTCCCATTATCTATCCTGATAAATCTCTCTATCGCTGAGTCTAAGGTGCCTTCTATCTGGAAAGAATTCTACACTCTACCTATACATAAAGGAGGTAACTCCACTGAAATCACTAACTTTAGACCCATTGCTATCCTATCCCCACTCTCAAAAGCATGCCCTTATATCCTTCCTTAACACTATTTCTCTGGCTAGAGATAATAACAAACTCGTCTTTTTGCCTTTTCTTAGACCTTTCTAAAGCCTCTTGACACTGTGTCTCACTCACTTCTACTGACTAAACTGTCTAACCGTAACTTCTCTACTTCTGCTGTTGCCTGATTTTCCAGCTATCTCACTGATAGACAGCAGTCACTGAGATGGCTTTCTGCTCTCTCCCCTTGTTTCTCTCTTAAAATGGGTGTCCCCCAAGGCTCTAGTCATGACCCATTACTTTTCAATATCTTTACTAATCAGCTCTATACTTCCTACCCCCAATCATCCCTGATACAATATGCAGATAACTCTATAGTCATCACCATTGCTGACACACCCTCTGAACCTATCTCTTCCACTCAGGCATCCTTTAACTCAGTAGAAACCTGGCTCTCTAAAATTCTACATATTCTGAACCCTTAAAAAACAGAACTCCTACTTTTCTTAACATAACACTCCCATCGAAGTTGAATCAAGCAGAAGACTCTTAGATGTCATCATAGATGATCAACTAAAGTCTGACTTACATGTTAATAACTGTATCCAGACAACTCATCTAAAACTCGGCCTCCTATACAGAAATAAAAAGTTTCTCACTAACAAAGCAAAAGTAACCCTCTCTGATGCTTACCTCCTACTCAGTCTATTGTATAGCTTTCATATCCTGACAAATCTCAACCCCTCTCTCCTTACTAAATTAGAATCAGCCTATAACAAAGTATTTAGATTTGCAGGGCACCAAACTTATAAACCCCATCACTGTCTCTCACTAAAATACTTAACCTGGCTAGAATTACCTCACCAGCTTCTCATCTCTCAGCTCTGGATTATTCACTACATTTTATATCAGTCTTCCTACTGCCCCAGCTTATCTCCTCTTATCTCTCAGTATTCTCCCACCTGATCTCTACATAGCTTGGAACAAAACCTTCTACAGATCTATAAACTCAAAACCAAAATGGGATGCAACCTCTATAGTTACCATCCTACCATTTTTTAGAACAGGTTTCCATTTGATATTAGGTCCCTCAATCAACTTAAACAATTCAAAGCAGCTACCAAGGAATACTTAAACGTCACTGGCCCTGCCACTGTACTCACCCCTCATGGTCCTCCCTACTATGCCTAAAACAGTGCTCTACCTGCCCACTACATTGTTTTGCTTCACTGACCTCTACTACTTGTATACATCTTAGCTCTTCCTAGCCTTCTTTACCTCTCTGGTAACTGGCATCTTTACCATGAACAGAAACCTCCTTATACTTCTATTAAAAAATACTCATCTCTCATCTCTGTCCCTCAATCATAATATACAGTAACAACAATGATACTATGATTCCTTTCTTCCTGCTTCAGTTTCAGAATTGTACTACGTTGTTATACTGCTATATGTATTTACATGTGCTGTAAATATTTTTGAATTCTGATGTCAGATGATAATGTTTAACCTTTATTGTAATGTTGTGGAGCTTTTCTCCCTGTGCATCTGCTGAAAAAGGGCTATTTCGCTCAGACAAACAATCCTGGTCAACAAATGTAAAATAAATAAATAAATAGTTAAAAGTGGTATGATAGGGAGATGAGAAATGCAGACAAGACAAGACTGACAGGATGTGTGGTAACACAATGGGGGAGGGGGAACACAATGGTGAAGAAGACATCAGACAAAGGTAATTTAATGATGAAGGTGGAACTGTACATCCAAGAGGGTTGGACATTGATGCAAAAGGGAGGGGACCACTAGGATGGGGGATAGGATTGGGTTCCACAGCTACAGTCCTTTCCAGCTGTGATCCATTGGAAGTTTACTCATCATGTGGGTACCATTACCACTAGGACCTATCTAAGATGGTGGAGACAGTGCTGAATAGAGACACTATTCATTTAGATACCAAAGGAGGTTCTCCATCTAGCCAGTTCAGGCAAATAACCTCCTGTCAGTTATCTCATCGACAATGTCTGCCAGATTCTGATGGGTGACAAAGATGTTACCTCCACTGGCATTGCTACTGAGTGGTCTACCTGTCCTTGTATTTGGTGCAGGGCTAATTGTAGCAGGTGGTAAAGGTAGGGCAGGAAGTATGGAGGTGACTGTGACAGGCTGAGACCCAGATGTGCTGGGTGCTTCTGCTAGTGACTGCTGCCCCCTGTGGGTGCAAGTCTCAATGCTGCTAAATGTAACAGTAAAACAAATTGATAAAATAAACACATTTAATAGGAGTGATAGAAACAAAGACAGTGGGGGAGAGGGAGCTATACATGTACTTGGCATATGATTAAGTTACACCTAATATAGCTAACTTAATAATAAGGACACTTCCTAATTTAACAAGACTGTTACAATATACAAGTGAGAGGGGGACCTGAACCCATGACGATCAACATCTGTATTCTGAAAGGAAAAGGATTATTTGTGGTGAGCTACCTGGGCAAACCATCAGGGGGCTGTGGACCAGAACACAGTAATGTGATGTCTGACAAATTTACATACACAAAATAAAAATACTGCAATATACATGTCCTTCACAGGTTATAAGTGAAAGAAATAAATATATTTATGATGATTGTTCATGATATAGATGTTTACAAATCCCAAAAATGTTGCTGATTTAGATTTCCCATTTTTGATGATGTACGTAGTATAATGAGACCAACACCGCAATGAGAAAATGATTAGAACACAAATATGGGGGCGAATTGAATCCACAGGTATCATCACAATGTGTGTGATTAGGATCCAAAACAACACTGGAACTGAAGATATACAGGGTGTCTACAAGCTAACTGATACTGTGGGTGGGAATTGGAATGACGTGGTGAAATGGACGCTCCTTTACTTGGCTGTAGAGTGGACCCAAATTTTAAACACTGGGATTGTCCCTTTTACAACTTGACCCACTTGTCCAAGTACATGGCAGAATGCATGCACGGACACACATGCACCGGTAACATTCAACAGTCATACTGCTACCTTTGAACTATGGCAGTTATCATAGACAAGGTAGTGCTTTATGAAAGGTATGCTGTGTGACACTAAATCTATACTACTTTTAATAATAAAAGTTGTACAGTCATGAAGCTAGTATGCTCACTTTTATGCTGTCTTAGTTGTCCACTCTCCTCCTGTGCAGTTGTCTATTTACTTCAGTCTCTTCAAGGGCTATGGAGAGAAGAACAGCAGACTGTAAAAATATGTGTGGGTGGCACACACTGGCAGATTACTTATGTGGCTAAGATAAGTACTACTTATTGTACAAAGGTGGTGACTGCTGTTTTACTTCATTTTCCTGTCAGTCTAGGAGGACAGGATTGTGGTGCACCATGTCACTATAATGGTGATGGCACTGTTCCCTTATGCATGGGATGCCAGTGGAACAGACGACAGCCTGGTGTAAACTATTCCAAGCTTCAGTCTTATACTGAGGCCCTTGATAACACTCCTGCAATAGCCTCTCACTGTAATCTTTATGGAAGAGTTAAAGGAACTTTTTTGACTCCTCCACATACCACCTGTGCCCTCTAAAAGGAGCTCTACCCTCTCCTTCTCTAGCTGTGATGTCACATCTTATAGAATCACAGGGATTATGGCAGAAAATTGGTGCCCTAAACAGTTCTTTCTTGTACCACATGGCACATACCAATGGCCAACAACAGGAACTTCATTTGCATGATGGATGATGGCCTAGGAAAATATAGTTACTATATTATTATGGCTCTCAAAGGCACTTTAAGGTGTGAAAAATGGCAGGCCTGTATCACTGTGTATGCTGTCAAGAAAGCAAACATTACAGTGGCTTCATGTTTACATGGTTATATGTGGAATTACAGACTATCCCATGGAGGCATGGCTCTGACTGCACATATGCAGTGGTACCCACAGTGACCCAGATGTATGCACATTATAGATGAAACTTGAGTGTGACAGTTAGCAGGTGTTTGTGTTGTGCAAACTGAGTTATTCTGAAACAATAATGAGTTGAGCCCTAATTAGCATAATCACTGAGCCAAGCTAGAGGAGTCTGCATGATAAAAGCACAATGGCAGGCAGAAAGCCTCATCACACTATGGAAGAAACTGTAGAACAGCTGGTTCAGAACTTGCACTAGCTGAAATACAGAATTATTCAAGCAAACCTAAAGCATTGATTGCACACGATAAGTGTTACATTTTACAAGTCCATCTTTTCAAATCCATCTGCTTTTAACTGTATTGAGCTTGTTGACATATAAGAACTAGGTTAGTTGATACTTGTAAGTGCATTTGTATTGAGAGTGGGAAATAATTGTTGGGATGAATGACTGTTGAGCATAATGTAATACACACCCATCAACACATACACAGAACATAGTTCAAAACATTCATGTGGGGCTTACGATACCACTTTCAGTAAGTAAATTTGACTGTTGTTTGTATTACGCATTGGTCATTTGTAAAACTATTTATTTCCATGAGAAAACAGTCAAGTCACATTGGTCAGTTGGAAGGGTATGAGTATTGTTTTATGAGGTCATTTGCTAATAAACTATGTACTTGATACTAATTAAAGCATGGGGATACAGATAGGTGTAAGTGTCAGGCATACAAACAGCATGCAATTTGGCCAAGGTGGATACTGGTGGTGCAGGACCACTCGGGAACAAGGCTGATGATTCTACTATTTTCTGCACATACAGAGCAATGTCTAAAATACAGGTGCAGCAGAGGCACACTACGGACTTTGCTGAAAAATCCACCCATAAGTCAAAGTTCACTGATGAGGAGAATGAGGTGTTTCTCCAGGCTGTCCATCTGTGTGGATGATGACTATTTGACCTACATGCTGGGACCTTTCCTGGGAAGACATACTGTCAGGTGTCAGTGCTTTTTGTGGCAGAGCCACTGATATGACATGAGCTGCTGAACAGAGAAGTTAATCCTTGGCATAGGTCAGTGGGGGGCATTGGGAGAACCACCTATCATGGAGATGGAGGAGCTCCCGGTCCTCTTAGAGGCAGTGGCATCTCTACACAGTCACAGTCACAGTGGTGTTGGATGTTGCGGCAGAGCTGCACAGACCACTGAGACAATCTACTGGAGATGCCCCTGGTATGTAGACCTGTGTCTATGTAACAATATATGTAAGTCACCTGCACCCCTTAGTCATTGTTCAAATTATTATAGCTGTCTGATTTATGGTATATAGGAACATTGGGGATTCACCCACCACAGCTATCTGCACAAGGTATACAATTAAATTATTTATTGTTATAATGTTAATATTTGTAAACATCAGTTGCATTTTTTACTTCCTGTGCTGTGTTATACTTACACAGGATATTATTCTTTGGTGTACTCACAGGTGATTCTTTATCCAGCATCAGTACTGTGGAACTGTTTCCACTGAATGCTGGAGGATCTGCAGCCTCTGATAATGATGGTGGGGATGAGCAGACACAATCAGACTATACAGAGTGTGTGTTGGACAGAGGGAGCATGCTCATTGGAATTCCATGGACAGACCATGGACACATGCCTGTGGACATGTCGGATACTCACACCTCACAGAGACAGTAGGTTAATGGGGGAAATTATCAATCAGGAAAGTGTGCTAGGCCTAGTAGACAGATCAGAATCTGTCACTAGCAACCATGGGCACAGAGGGCCACAGAGAGAGAGGTGGGTAACAGTGCTCACTGAAGACATGGTTATCACCTTCCTCTGATGTGTCAGTGGCTGCAGTGCAGCATATGTGCAGGGTCATAATGGAGACACAGGCTAATACTGCCACAGCATTGGCAAAGTTAGTGAGGGTGATGCAGCGCTAGGATTATGACCTAGGGGAGC
Source organism: Protopterus annectens (assembly GCF_019279795.1). Lineage (NCBI taxonomy): Eukaryota > Metazoa > Chordata > Ceratodontiformes > Protopteridae > Protopterus > Protopterus annectens. Next base: position 426,205,581 of record NC_056725.1, read on the forward strand.
ACATGCCCCTTATGTGTGATTACTTGGATATACTCAGTCACATATTGGAATGAGTCATGTCCTCTTATGTCCTCTCAGACTCACCTGTCAGGGCTGAGGGGCCATCCACAAAATCCATCCACTGCTACATCTACAGATGATGGCCACCATGGCTGTGGATGACCAGGATTCCACTCTCTCAGTGCTAACACTTCCATGGCTACATGTGTTGTGGAGGTGTTTACACCCAGGAGAGGACATCCCAAGGTCATGACAATGGCGATATTGACACATCTCAGCAGATATTGCTGATGGATATGCAGCACAATAGCATCTAGCTAGGGTCATGGTACATTTAGTGCAACTCCTGGGAGAGACAGGTCTTGCGGGTGAGGGCATCATGGGATGCTGAAACCTCTGCAATACATACTCTGGAACAGTCCAGAGCATTGAGCTGCAGTGCTGCACCTGTTGCTGAGGCTTGTGTCCCAGCAAACACACACTCGCACTCCCTACCCAGTACATCACACACACACACACACACACACACACACACACACACACACACACACACACACACACACACACACACACACAGACAAACACGCACATTCTTTCACTGAAACTGGCCCTTCACAAACAGTTTTATGTTAAAGCCCCTCCAACACTGACAGGACACACAACATCACTTTTTGCTTTCATAATCCATAGTATTCATATAATTCCCTGTGAAATATATCCATGCCTGTTCCTCCATCCACCATGTGTGCAAAGATGATAACTGTGTCTTATCCTTTGAACATTGTTATTTGGGTCTGATATACAGCATGACCAGCCTGGTGTTGGTTTTGCATGCATCACATTTACTATAGTGTATCAGCTTTACCCTTGTCTACTATGTTCTGAAGATATGGCTAGCTGCTGCCTCTTTACTGGTGTCACAGAATGTTGTGCCTGCCTCCATCTGGCATGATTGTCTCCTGCTCAAGCTCCTCCATTGACTCTTCATCTGACTCAGACTCTACTATCTGTTGCACTGAGGACTGCTGCGGCATCTGCAAGTGCCCACCCTGCTGTAAATGCTTCCAAAGTATGATATTATGCAACAGTGCTCATGCTGAAATTATTTTGCACACGTGCCAGGGGCATACTGCTGGGCTTCACCGGTTATATCAGTAAGTGAAAGTGTGTCCTCAGCAACCTGAAAATTCATGGAATAAAGTTCCTTGTTTGTGACTGGGCATGATTGAACCCCAGTCTGTTTGATTTTTGTGAATTTCCTATGGATGCAAACTGGTGAAAGACACAAGTTATTCAAAACAGCAAAAAACACGGATCCTTAATGCTCCACGCTAGGTATTGAACCAAGGCACTCGAAATAACAATAACGTGCTTTTAATATCCTTTTAAGTGTACGAAAATACAATCCACTTTTCGTCAAGACAAATAGCTCGACTTCTTCAGAAACCATACAAAAAATAAATGTTAAAACAGGTGACTTAAATACACTATTATGCCTGTCACATGATGAACAAATTAAGGTTTAAAGGTATACAGTATACATACTAAAAGTTATATCCAAACCTCTAATAATTCAATAATTCCCTTCAACCTCAATTGTAGCTAAAAATCTCTCCAAAAAACAATACATATAAAATACAATAAAAAATTACGACTATAAAAAATGTGTATGTATATATGCGTATGTAAGTATTTTATATATGAATAATATGTACACATATATGTATATGTTCAATATTTGTAAGAAGTATATGTAAATATACAAATAAGCATATGAAAACAAATTATGTAAACAAATAATATAAATGTCTGTACACTAATATAGTGTGAATGTATATATTGTGTATAAAATAGATATATAAGTCCATGATGTATAATGTATGAATGGAATGAGGTATGAAATGAAATGTGGGTATATATATAAATATGTATTGTATTAATTGGTTAACCCTATTTATGCATTCTATCGTGCATAGGATGGTGGAACCACAGGATACAATAAAGTACAATATTGACAAAATATGTCCTATGAAATATTCAACAGATAAAAAATGCTAAATGATAGTAAAAAATAAATAAAAAATGAAAAATGAATTAAATTAATTAATTATACATTTACTCATCCCAAGGCTGTGGTTTATATCTATCTGGCTAAATTTTAAATCTTAAAATACACATTATAGTACTCATTTCATTTATCCCTGGATATTGACATGCATTCACTCTCAATTGCCAGAGAAGTTCATTTCTTTCTAATTTCAGTGACTCTGGTCCACTCCTTTCATCATTCCTCAGTTGGTCAATAACTCTGAATTTGAATTGGTGCCCTTCGTTTTCACTAATGTGCTTTGCCAACGCATTTTCTAATTTATTTTTATTTTTACTAATACTATATATATGTTCATAAATTAAATGAGTACTATAATGTGTATTTTGAAACTGCGGTGGTGGTGCTGCGGTAGCGTTGTCGCCTCATAGCAAGACGTTGTTCGTTCGATTCTCAGCTAGAGCGTCTTCTGTGTGGAGGCATAGGTGAATGGGGCGTGCCTTCGTTGAAGGTTGTGCGTCAGGGCTGGTAACCCGGTACGTAAAAATCCACTACCAATCATTAGCGGACCAGAGTTCCGCTGTGGCGAACCCTAACCGGGAAAAGCCGAAAGACACAAAGACACTATAATGTGTATTTTAAGATTGAAAAATTTAGCCAGATAGATATAAACCACAGTCTTGGGATGAGTAAATGTATAATTAATTAATTTAATTCATTTTTCATTTTTTATTTATTTTTTACTATCATTTAGTATTTTTTATCTGTTATTCATTTTTTATGGTTCACCCTAGTGGAACATACATTTTTTATCCTAGTGAATATACATTTTGTTGAATATTTCATAGGACATATTTTGTCAATATTGTACTTTATTGTATCATGTGGTTCCACCATCCTATGCACGATAGAATGCATAAATAGGGTTAACCAATTAATACAATACATATTTATATATATACCCACATTTCATTTCATACTTCATTCCATTCATACATTATACATCATGGACTTATATATCTATTTTATACACAATATATACATTCACACTATATTAGTGTACAGACATTTATATTATTTGTTTACATAATTTGTTTTCATATGCTTATTTGTATATTTACATATACTTCTTACAAATATTGAACATATACATATATGTGTACATATTATTCATATATAAAATACTTACATACGCATATATACATACACATTTTTTATAGTCGTAATTTTTAATTGTATTTTATATGTATTGTCTTTTGGAGAGGTTTTTAGTTACAGTTGAGGTTGAAGGGAATTATTGAATTATTAGAGGTTTGGATATAACTTTTAGTATGTATACTGTATACCTTTAAACCTTAATTTGTTCATCATGTGACAGGCATAATAGTGTATTTAAGTCACCTGTTTTAACATTTATTTTTTGTATGGTTTCTGAAGAAGTCGAGCTATTTGTCTTGACGAAAAGTGGATTGTATTTTCGTACACTTAAAAGGATATTAAAAGCACGTTATTGTTATTTCGAGTGCCTTGGTTCAATACCTAGCGTGGAGCATTAAGGATCCATGTTTTTTGCTGTTTTGAATTTCCTATGGATGTCATTAGCCAGGGATCAGCAACAAGATGGTCCTGGAGGGAAGTTAAGCCTCGCAAAAGATTGGTACAAGTCACAGATATGCCATATGCGTGAGTCACAATATCTATACACACACACACACACACACACACACACACACACACACACACACACACACACACACACTGTAGATGATACCCTGTGCAATACAGACCACCTGGCAGTTGATATCCTTTGTGGTTCCCAGTCCACCAGGCAGGACCTTTATTTCAATGTGGGTACAGTCTCTGCCCCCAGTACCTTTGGGAAATGTGCTATAACAAAGAAATCTCACCTGGTGTTGGCTCTCTCCTCTGGGGTATGTGGGAACCTCAAATGTTCTGCCACATGATAAAACATGGCATTGAGAAACTGATGGAGTGTTTTCAAGACAGATACCTGAGTTGCCCTCATTGTATCTTCAGTGGGTCATGGAAACATCCCAGGCTGCATTTTACACAAACTTCAGAACGAGCTGGCTTCCCAACTAAGCACCATGTTCAATCATAGTCTCAGTTAGGCTTTGTACCCACTGAATGGCGCACAGCAACAGTATCCCACTCCACAAAAGGAGGAGCCACCACTGATCCTGGGAACTATTGCCCTATTAGCCTGACAAGCCTGGTCTGCAAGGCCATGGAACGTATCATCATGGAACCTCATAAACAAAGACATTGGTAACCTCCAAACTCTGGACCCCACCCAGTTCGGGTTTGTGAAAGGCAGATCATGCCTTCTGAACCTGATTGACTTCTTTGAGGCAGTCACCAAAGCCATAGATGAGGGTAAGGTGGTTCACACAGCCTATCTTAACATCTCCAAGGCTTTCGACACCATCCCCCATTCTGGAATTATAGCTAAACCCACTAAACTAGGTATAAATCCCTACATCACAAGATGAGTTGCCAGCTGGCTCACCGACAGAACCCACACTGTAAAAGTTGCAGACTCCAAATCTGACTTCAAACCAGTGACAAGTGGAGTACCAAAGGGTTCAGTCCTGGGACCTCTCCTGTTTGATATCTACTTCTCTGAAGTACAGGCTAACACAGAAGGCCTCTGGCTAACGAAGTTCAGAGATGACTGCAAACTAGGAGCCAGTTGAGTCCCCAAATGATGTGGACATCCTACAGAAGGACCTCACTGAGACAGATGCCTGGTGTCAGGGGCATGGCCTCAAGCTCAATGCCAAAAAGTGCATTGTCATCCCCTTTGGTAAAAACTCTGTACCCATGAACTACCACATAAACGGCATTCTACTTAACGCCAAATGTGTGATAAGAAACCTTGGGACCCAAGTGGACAGTAGTCTCTCCTTTGATAATCACATCGCCACAGTAGTTAGAAAATCCTTCTATGTGGCAGACCTCATCACAAAAGGGTTCTTATCCAGGAAAAAAGAGGTCATTGTTCCCCTCTACTCAGCACTCATTAGATCCATTATAGAGTACAACACCCCTTTTGGAATGTACCTCACAAGACATCTGCAGCAGCTGGAAAGGCCACAGCAGTACCTCACAAAGAGGATTACTGGCCTCAAACAGATGCCCTACACTGACTGTCTCAAAAAAACTTCAGCTTTACTCTGTAGCATATCGCCTACTCCAAGGAGATCTCTGCCTAACATATAAAGCTATGTTAAACCCAGAGCTCTTGGACATGGTACACCTTAAGAAATCCCAATCCCTCCAAGCTACACCCTCTAGGGACCTAAACCCTGTCACCACAATAAACAGGACATGCTGGATGGATAGATTCCTGTCCCAGAGACTTCCTATACTCTGGAACAAGCTACCCATATGTCAAGCAAAGTTCCTCATTAGCACTCTTCAAGAAAAATCTTGATGAGTGGATGGGAAATAGGAAATACACCCTGGGGATCACTTCTGTGTTTCTGCTCGACAGGGGCACAGGAAATTAACTTTCTTGGGTGGTGTAAGCCAGGGAACCTTGTTGGCTAGGCTTACTTAGGCCCTTGCGCCAATAGCCTAGTATAGTACCTACCTATGAACCTATGAAAGGTGCCTATAACATTATCCAATGGGGTAAATACACCATCATTCCCACAGGGCTGCAGAGAAGGCTGACATATCCACAGCTTATTGGCTGGTGTCCCTGTCTAACAATAACAGTCCACAATGTCAATGTCATGGAGTCCTTGAAATGTTAAGTGGGATCGGATATCTTAGCACCTCTGGGAGTGGACTTTTGCACTGTCAGACATGGCAGCAATAGTGATGTCTTGTTGATGGACATTTACTAATGTGGTGGTAACTCCCTACATTCTTTAATGATTACTTTAATCTGAACCCAATCATTTGGACAAGTTCAAATATGCTGCGGGTGCAGCTCAATTGCATGGCATTTATGCATTTGTTAATCACGCCACCATCTTCTTTTTCCTCATTAGCATACACTGAGGGGCTAATTTTAATAATGTTGCTGATTATCATGCTATTATATGGCCATTAGTATATACCTATTTGTCCATGCCACTTGGTCTGCCTGATTCAGAACCTATGTTTCTGAATCGCACACATCTTGCAGATGATCACTCATTGCATAAATTCACTTAGCATGATGAGGAAATGTTTTCTTAATCCAGCTCATAATGGCTTACCATCTTTCAAGTGGCAAAATAAATACAGTAAAATATAAATGTTTCATATTTGAACCCAGAGGATACCACATGTTCAAACAGTGTACTTGAATGTGAAAATACTAGAACATATCATATGATGTCTAAAATGCAAAATGCTAGCAAATCAACTCAGGTCTGATCCTCTGGCCCTAGTATAGTGTGTATAATCGCATCAAATGCTACACTCATATCAGGAAGACCCAGCATCAGCAACAGTTTCTTGTCAGTGGTAGAAAGCAGAATACCCATTAGGGTACCTAATGGAATGTCAGGTGGTTAATTGTCAACCCTGCTAATGTCAAGCACTTAACAGAGATTACACAAATTATTGTAACATACATCAGAAATCTATGCAACATCAACAATACACTAATAAATACAGGAATGCAAACACACCACTCATTATAGCATCTTTCAAAATACATATTAAATAGAAACAATTTATTTTGCAGAGTGCTGTGTCTTCTGCTCCCCTAGTCTGAGGGTAAAACTGTCCAATCTGTAAATGTACTAACTCTGAGGTTAAAACTGTAAGTATACTAACTCTAAGGTCACACTAACTTAGATTAAAGGAAAATTTGATTTTAATATAAAAAATAGCAACAAATCTGGCTAACCACTATTTAATGTATCAGAAACAAAACTGAGACATTTTGTCCCTTTACCTATAACATGAGACTCCATCAGAATCAAGCGTAATTAATCATCCACCCACTACATAACTTCAGAAAAAAAAATATGTGGCATTACCTTAAGGTGTCCATGTCAGTAAAATGTTCTATAATAAACATTAATAATGATTTCAGTATACATAGAGGAATGGTGAGGATGCAGGGAGTAGAGGTGGCAAAGGTGGATTAGTTTAAATACTTGGGATCAACAGTTCAGAGTAATGGTGAGTGTGGAAGAGAGGTGAAGAAGAGAGTACAGGCAGGATGGAGTGGGTGGAGAAGAGTGTCAGGAGTGATTTGTGACAGACGAGTACCAGTAAGAGTGAAAGGGAAGGTCTACAAGAGGGTAGTTAGACCAGCTATGTTGTATGGGTTGGAGACAGTGGCATTGACAAAAAGGCAGGAGTCAGAGCTTGACGTGGCAGAGCTGAAGATGTTAAGATTTGCACTGGGTGTGATGAGGATGGACAGGATTAGGAATAAGTATATTAGAGGGTCAGCCCACGTTGGAAGGTTTGGAGACAAAGCCAGAGAGGCAAGATTACGTTGGTTTGGACATGTGCTGAGGAGGGATGCAGAGTATATTGGGAAAAGGATGCTAAGGATGAAGCTGTCAGGTAACAGGAAAAGAGGAAGGCCTAAGATAAGGTTTATGAATGTGGTGAGAGAGGACATGCAGGTGGTTGGTGTGACAGAGCAAGATGCAGAGGACAGGAAGAAATGGAAACATTTGATCTGCTGTGGTGACCCCTGACGGGAGCAGCTGAAAGAAGAAGAAAAAGAATGATTTCAGTATACATATGCTATAAAAAACATTCAGCATTATAAGAACGTATTTTACAAAAACATCACTAGAACTCAATATATGTGAAAACTCTTCCTTAGCTTTCTCGTAGTTTTCCTATTGTAAAACCTTTTGATATCATGTACAAATAGCAATATAGACTGCAAAACTACCATCACATATACAGTGTTTGACTTAATCTTTTTTTTGCTCCATCTCTTCATTAATGTGAATGGTCCTTAATTAATGAATTTACAAGGGGAACATAAAGCACTCTTGAGCACCCACTTTTCTTTATAAGACTGGTTTACAACACAACTGTTTTTATCCATTTGAACTAATTTCTTAATGCAAGGTTTGTTCTGACACGCAAATTGGGATTCTGTATCTAAACATAATTCACAACTACTTCTAAACCCTAAAAAAATAACTTACTGCTCCCCACCACAGCACATCTCTAACAAAACAAAACTATTATTGGTCATCTCTACCAATAACACCATAATGGAATAAGGAAACCACACAAAATTACTATGTGTCATTATAAATCCATCCATCCATCCTCAACCCCTTTTCCCCATTTTGCACATGGGGTCAGGGTGTCACTGAAACAGTGATAATCATCTCGAGCCAAGGTTTTTGCAGCCAGGTGGCTAGCCCTGCCATATATGACCAGATGAAATTTGGCCACCATGTATCATGTTAAAAAAAATCATCAAAACCTAGGCATATTATACTGAGTAAAACTTACCGCACTGATGTAGTCAGAAGATGTATACCTTCTACTTTCTTACTGCCATCTCTCCTGTATGTTGCCCCAGTCTTCAGTAAACTTAAAGTCTTACAACTGTCCAAACTGGATAATGTTATAATAAAATAGCCAAATTTGCAGTAAATTATAAAAATAGAACATACCACTGCCTAGCCCTCAGAGAATTGAGCGGGTTGGTGTTACCTCATTTTCTGTAAGTCAAAAAATTGCCCATCCCCTTAACTTTATAGAACACTACTCCCCCAGTAGAAATAAACACTCAAGTGAAAAATCTCTAATCACTGTAACCAAATCATCTAATAGTACAGGTGACTCTCTATATCCAAATTGTGTAGCTAAGTTTAATTCCTTCAGTGCTAGACATTGGGGGGGGGGATTTTGTGGGTGATTTATTGTAGATTTTGATACTTAGTGATAGCATTGCTGGTGCTTTGAGAGCTGAGATACCCTTAAGCTGGTGAAAACAAGGTCAGTTTTGGGAGTAGTAGAATAGAGGCTAAGTGTTTGCTGGTTTGGTCATTGAGGACATTTTTGAGTCTATGTAGGGATCCCAATTTCTGGTGAGATTTCTTTACTGCATGTTGGATGTGGTAGTCAAATTTTAAACAATTGTCAATGATACCAACATGAAAGCAATTAGGTCAGCAGGCACATGACCTAAACCAAGATGAACGATAAGAAATTCATTGATAACTTTTTTCACTGTCATGCACAATGGTATGTGAAAAGATCTGTGCTGCCTTTGAAATGGGATGATGAGTCATGTGATCAGAGGATGAATGCTAGGTTTCAGTTAAGCATCTAAGTGTGTGCAGTTTAGTGTGAACACTTCTATGAGTGACTGTCTTGACAATGCATATCCTTAACACCAGTTTTCCTATATAACATGACTTGCTACACTTCTAAGTTGCCACATGCTTTCTACTGGGGTATTCCAAATATTGGGTCTATGGAGAAAAGAATCCCAAGAGTAAGGATGAACAAGTTGTCTTCTGCCTTCCTCTAACATTAGTTTCATTGTCTTGCATTTTCAAAACTGCCAAGATAAAATTGTTTATATTTTACTTCTAAAGTATACAATTGCCATATTTATTTTAGTTTCATGCACCATATTTTCATTGCATTTTTCTGTTTTTGGCTTTGCAAGACTGCAGTGCAACTTGTTAAGAGGATGTTTCTCAAAACTATAACTTGTAGATGAAAGTTTTTGATCTGTATCTCACTGCAAGTAGATTTGCAGAAAAAAATGTAAGAAATACAGTGTGCAGTTTCTTTAGTGTTACTGTGTGAGGAAGCCATTGTGGTATTTGACACTTTTTTTCTTTAGAGCGCAAAGGAAAGAGAGAGAAAGAGAGAGAGACAGAGAAGATTTCTGTTTTAAAAAACAAATTCTGGGCATACTACTGGGTAAGGAAGAACTTACCCAAGTATGTAGGGAATCTGCTTTTTACTAAAAACAAATTAATCAGGAATTAAAGTGTTTTTTGTGACTGATACTAAGCACAGAACATAAGACTATAAATTTTCTTGACCTAGATGATATATTTTATTTTATTTTTTTTTAATTTGATGACTGACGTACAACCCTGATTGCAAAGGACCAGTTTCAGTCTTAGTCCCAAGTAATTAGACACATAATAGTATGTGGAATCAGAAATGATCAGTCAAGTACAAGACAGATAAGGTAAGCAGGTTTCACACTGGAAAGGACTAACAATGTCTATAAAATGAGTTAATTTCATACAGTTTAAAACTATGGCAGAAGAACTGGAAGTACATAAAATATGAGATATAAGTGAGAAATAAGTCAGTGATGCTTAAATCTACTAAAATACTTAAAAATTGAATAATGAAATGGATGCAGTCTGGTTCTCCACTGCATCAAGCTGGGACTTGGTAATAAATGAACAGGCATAATCCATGCCAGATGCAGTTACAGGCATGCAAAGGTACACTAACTTCCTCACATCTAGTCTCACAAGTTGTATCTGTTTTCTAGAGTGACTGCAGACAGTCACCGCTACCCATGGAGTTTTCAGGACAAAGGTGGAATGGAAGTAGGTTGACAGGTTTTTCTCCCATATGATGTGTGCATACACTCTCACCTAGCAGTGTAGAGTCCCTGATCTTCCAAATACAAAGCATTTAATCAAGTATTTAAGCTTTGTAGGGCAGTAATAATTTTGCCATAGTCTGTTTGAAATGGAATCAAGCAATGCAACAAGGTATTATTTTTTGTATGATTTTGCCCTTTTACTCAACAACTATCAAGTCTGCCCCTTGATCGGACCCTGCCTGAGAGGTTTCATCACATTCTGGTAATGAGAGACTTTTTTTAATTTTACAGCCTACCTCTGCCCCCCAGTGGTGATGTGAGCATCTGTGCCACTGCAAGGGCCACCTATGACAACCTGTCCATCTATGCATGTTAATCTGGTCATCACCACCCTGGGTGTTCATGTCTTCCTGGGATCAGATTCCTGCAACATGATAGGACACCACACTCTCTAGCAGACACTCCATCACTAGCACAGTGGTGTGATCTATATGGGAATCACCATCTCTGCACCTCCCTGAGATGAGAATACTATCCTCCTTGCCTGCTCCGAGTTGAATTCTGCTCACCAGGACTGTAGTCAGGGCATTATCTCTGTATGCTACAAGCACAGAGTATTAATGTTACTGAAGTGAAAGGGCAGTATAAAGCTGAAGGATTTGTCAGTACTGTTGAACTGTGCTCAATTTGTTGCATGTTTCGCACAATTTCAGTGTATACAGGAATTGCCAGAATGAAAATATGATTCGGTTTAAAACAACATGCTAGCAATAGCAATTTGTATTTCAGAAAACTTACAGATTAAAGATAAAACAATTGCATTTAAGGAAGATACTGGTGAAGAGTGCTGCATAATGTCCGAGTCCATTTTTAAAGATATGAATTGAAAGAGTTAAGTGTACTGCATGCATGATATTGTCTTTTTGAGGGCCTATGCTTATACCTTTGAGTAAAGTCTGACTCGACTATGCACACAAATTTGGGAGATTTAAGCTGGTGTTCCAGGTAGCGCCCGTACAAACTCAATTAAAGCAACCAAATGTTCTGGACAGAGGTGACTGTGCAAACTTGGTAAAGTGAAATTAATTCATGCAGCTTACATGTGGAATGATTTATTATTTTCAGCAATATGTAACACAAATGCAACTAAAACCAAGAATAGTCTGTCAGTTAATGCTGAGGACACAATGACTAGATGTGCATGTGTTCTTTTTCCTCCTCGGAAATTCACAGAGGTCAGTCACAGATGTATTCAATATGAATGTTTGAGGAGTGTTAAGAGTAGTACAGTAAAGGGAGAGTTCAATGCTGAATATAAGGCACAGAATTATAACTGTATTTGTTAAAAGAGCTACTGTGCCATGTCAGTGTAATAAAACAGTGTCTATGATTAGTGTTTCACTGCAATTTCAAAAGCATAAGCAACAAGGGTACAGGTATGTACTACAGAGTTCTTATGATATTTTGAAAAAAAAGATGTTGTTTGAAGACTTGGGCTATCAACAGGTTGAAAATAAAAATAAAAGTTTCTCTTGAGGCATTACATGGGATTCATGTTTAAAAATCATGCCTAGTGTGCTAAAAGAAAGGACTGAGCAAGTGTTAAAACATTTGGAAGCAATGAGCATCATAGTCAAACAGACAAAGTTACTAGAATGGATGAATAATTTGGTAACCATCATAAAACAAGACAGAATAAGGACATGATCTACAAGACATTAACAAGTAGATTAAAAGTGAACATTATCTACATCAGACTTTTGAAAAGTTAGCAGTAACGTTATCAAATGCTAAATTTATTTTGATTCTCATTTCAAACCAGGCATTTTTGCAAATCAGTTTGGAAGATCCCAGTTCAAAATTATGTGCTTTCGGTATACCCCCTATATTGGTACAGATACCGTTTAGGTCTCAGCTCCAGAAGTATCCCAGTGGACCATAGTAAATGCATTTGAAGAATAGAGTAATCAGCATAAACAATGCTGAGCTGCAAAGCAGGAAGAGGTCCAAATGTCAGCTCTGTGTGACTTGGCTGAAATACGTTCAGCATGCCTTAAATACAAATGAGTTACAAACATATGAGAAGTTTAAAGCTAGAATTAGCAGCAAGAAGTGTGCTGAAAATCTATATATATTTCTTTAGGCATGGTGCACTATCTATCCAAGTTTATCACTCAGTGGTCACATGTCACAGTACCACTACGGAAGCTGCAAGACCGTGATACATCATGTTGCTTGTTGGCAGAGGAAAAAGAAGAATTTTTAGTTGTTACTACAGCACCACCCGTAACTGCGGTGGTGGTGCTGCGGTAGCGTTGTCGCCTCATAGCAAGACGCTGTTCCGTTCGATTCTCAGCTAGAGCGTCTTCTGTGTAGAGGCATATGTGAATGGGGTGTGCCTTCGTTGAAGGTTGTACGTCAGGGCTTGTAACCCGGTACGTAAAAATCTACTACAAATCATTAGCGGACCGGAGTTCCTATGTGGCGACCCCTAACTGGGAAAAGCCGAAAGACACAAACAAACTACAGCACCACCCGTCAGATTCTATGTTGTGACTCTTTTTGCTTCTTTTCAAATGGATGGCTGTTAGCAGTGTCTAAGTGCAGTGCTTTTGGGAGATGGTACATCAAAAGCATGTACATCAAGAGCATTAATATATACAAATCCTATTGTGCACAGATGGAAAATGAGATTATGCCAAAATATTTAATTCTCAAAGAGTTCATCATTACATGTGTGGTAACCACACTATGGTGCAGTCAGACAATAAACCGCTTCCACAAGTCAATATTACTGTCATCACAGAAACATGACTTGCAAGTTGAATATAAATGTGATAAAGTAATGTATATAGCTGTTATTCTGAGAAGTGGATATCTAAATGACTAAAATGAAGAAAACTGGTGGAAAAAGACATAGAAGCTCTGTAAATAGTATCACTGTTGCCAGTGTTAAGAAAATAAATTACAGGAATTAGAACTCTGTGTCAGAGATAGGTTCATAGGTTCATAGGTTCATACTAGGCTATCTGCCCTAGGGCATTTAAAAGCCTAGCCAGAGTGTGTGTGGCTTTCACCACCCCTTAGGGTGAGAATACTATACCCATTAGTTTGCTGTGCCTCTGTCCAGCAGTGATACAGAGATGATTCCCGGGGTAAACCTACGATCTCCCATCCACTCGTCAAGATTTCTCTTGAACAGAGTCAGTGAGGGGCTCTGCCTCACATGGACTGGGATTCTGTTCCATAGTGTAGGGAGTCTCTGGGTGATGAATCTGTCCCTCCAGCACGTCCTATTTATATCCGTGTTGAGGTTTAAGTCTCTTGCTCTCGTGGCTCTGGTGGATTTGGATTTTTTGAGGTGGAGCATGTCCATTAATTCCGGGTTGGACATGGCCTTGTATGTCAGGCACAGATCACCTGTGAGCAGATGGTATGCGACTGAATAGAGCTGGAGTTTCTTCAGTCGGGCATTGTATGACATATGTTTGAGCCCCTTTATCCTTTTGGTGAGGAACTTTTGGGGTCTTTCCAACTGCTGCAGGTGTCGGGTAAGGTACATTCCGAATGGGGCGTTGTACTCAATCATTGGTCTGATAAGTGAAGAGTACAGGGGTACAATGACCTCTCCTGATCTGGATGTGAATCCCTTCATGATCAGGTGGGCAATGTAGAAGGTCTTCCTAACCACTTTGGCAATGTGAGTGTCAAAAGAGAATTTACTGTCAACTTGGGTCCCCAGGTCCCTGATAACTTCTTCCGTGTTTAATGGATTACCACCTATGTGGTAATTAGGGGTTACCTTGTTTTTCCCAAAGGGTATGACTATACATTTTTTGGCATTTAGCTTAAGGCCATGGCTCTGGCACCAGTTATCCATTTCTATGAGACCTTTCTGGAGGATGTCTGTGTCTGATGGAGTGTCAATTATGGTGCCCAGTTTGCAGTCATCTGCAAATTTTGTCAGCCACAATCCCCCTATGTTTGCCTGCACTTCAGAAAAATAAATGCCGAACAAGAGGGTCCCAGGACTGAGCCCTGTGGGACACCGCTCGTGACTGGCTTAGAGTCTGACATGGCACCAGCAACTCTAACCCTGTGTGTTCTGTCCTTGAGCCAGTTTGCAACCCATCTTGTGACATATGGGTTTACATCTAAGCTGGTGAGCTTTTCTATGATGCCCGAGTGGGGTATTGTGTCGAATGCTTTGCTAGGTCAAGGTAGGCTGTGTGAACTGCCTTACCCTCATCAATGGCCTTAGTGACTGTTTTGAAAAGTCGACCGAGTTCAAGAGGCAGGATCTGCCCTTGACAAAGCCAAATTGGGTAGGATCCAGTGTCTGTAGGTCCCCAATGTCTTTATTCATGAGTTCCATTATGATCCTCTCCATAGCTTTGCAGACAAGGCTCGTCAAGCTTATGGGTCGGTAATTTCCAGGGTCCGTAGAAGCACCGCCTTTGTGGAGTGGGACCACAGTTGCCGTACGCCATTCTTTGGGTACGTATCCTGTAGTAAGGCTAAGATTAAACAGCAGCCTTATGTGTGGGTTTAGTTCCTCATTGAGTTCATGTAGCACACAGCCGGGGACACCATCCGGTCCCATTGATGCTGTGTTTTTTGCTTTAGAGAGAGCAGCTCTCACCTGGGCATCTGAGATGTTTGGGAGGCTAGACTCTGGTGGGATAGATATTTCTCCTTTTGGGGGAGGGAGGAGAAATTTGCACTGAACCTGTCTGCCAGTATGTTGGCAATGTCTGTGGGTTCAGTGATTTTTTTATCATTTTGGACTAATTCTGAGCATATCTGGGAGTTTCCACCCAGGTTTCTAACATAGCTAAAGAAGGCTTTATGATTGTCTTTTGTGTCATTAGCAATTTTTCTCTCAAAGTTGGCCTTGGATGATTTTATGAGTGATCGTAGTTTTTTGCTAGTATTGATCAGAGATGCCTTCCCATTTAGGGATTTTGCTCTGTCATGTAGTAGCTTTCTCCTCTTGTTGTAGAGTTTGTATATGGCTGGAGTCCACCAGACCGGGCGCCTGCCTTTGGTGGAAAGGGTCTTGATTTTATTAGGGATTGCTTGATCCATACATTCCTGGAGGTGCTCATAGAAGGCATTTGTAAGGGTTTCAGCAGCGTGGGTTGTGGTTTCCACTGGCTCGGGGGCCTTGAAGGATACCACTCCAGTCTTAAGAAGTGTGAAGTTTGCTTTTGAGAAGTTCTTCACTGTGGTCTTTTTTGCTGGGGGTGGGGGCGGGATGTGGATCTCCAGTGAGATTAATTTATGGTCTGATCTCACCAATGAGGGATATACTTCCGGTGTGGAGCATTTTGTCCCCATGTTTGTGATGATCAAGTCTAGTATATTTTCTCCCACAGGGAGGTTATCAGATGACTCAAGAACATCACTTATTTGACTATCACATTATGACAGGATGACCTGATGGTGTAAAACCACTATATCACTGCATCAGACCATATTTTCAGTAGTACGACACACTGTTTTGCATACCTGGATTGCTGTTTAAAAGTATAATAGTAATCATCCCTAATCAGCTATGTAAGAATATGGAATCTAAGATACTTGAATCACACTATGGCATAAATAAGTGTTAGTAAAGAATGTATAGTCTCATGTAGTGTTCCAACTTGACTATGCAGATAGAGCAATTAATACACACATGTGAACTCCATGGTACATTCAAGAATGAAAACCAGAAAGGAGAAGTCATACCAGATAACATTCTTTTATTACCTCAGCTGAAATATGGATCTGACTTCGTTTGGCATAAAATACGTACATTTTCTCGTGGACTATTATTCAAAATTTCCTGAATAGTATACCTGCACTGTACCAGAAGTCATTTGGAAATCTATTCTTGTGGGGCATGAAATACCTGAAGAACCTATATCTAATAATAGTTCTATATGTTTGATGCAAAAACTTCATAATTCCATTTAACAATGGAAAGCCAAACCTAATTATAATCTGTCCTCAGTATTCTGGGTCTAATGGGCATTTTGAAAGACTGGTCCAAACTGTGAAAAGAAATATAAAAACTCTGAACCAGAATATGTTATGTGCCCATTCCTGAGTGCAAAAACACTCCATTACAGTCTGTTGGATGATGAGCATAAATGCTCATATGTCATTGCTTCAGATTCATATTGCCAATGTAATGTTATTTACTTCTACTAGAAATTAAGAAAATCACGACAAACTGTTACAGGAGAGACATCAGAAATCCTTCTATGTTAAATGAACGTGAAAGAGTAAGAAAACATCAAAATTCTGCAGAGCTAATTTGCAAATGCAAGACGCTGTAGTAATTTTATTATACACAAGTCTCAAATATGCAAATTTACCACAGAAAACAGTTGCCTAAATTACCAGATGTGCAGATGATCTCAGATATGTATTGCCAGAATAGGAGTTCTAATTATTAGAACAAGAACACTCATCCATCTGCCTACTTAACTGAATAAACTATTGTAAACTTCAACAAGGTGTCTTTATTCCTCCCACAGGGAGGTTATCAGAGACAGAGTCTCCTAGATCTGCTAGCTAAAGTGATTTTATTTGTGGAGTTATCCTTTATACTCTGTTTCTTGGCATACATTAAAGGGCTTGTATCTAAATAGCCCAGTATGTGTGTGTGTGTGTGTGTGTGTGTGTGTGTGTGTGTGTGTGTGTGTGTGTGTGTGTGTGCGTGCGTCTTCATTTACAATTTTGATAATATTCTGTCATGAAAACATTACACAAATGTGACATTTGCCTTGAAGTAAAGGAACCCTATTCAGGCTGGCTCCAATGGGAGGTGTGTGTGTGTGTGTGTGTGTGTGTGTGTGTGTGTGTGTGTGTGTGTGTGTGTGTGTGTGTGTGTGTGTGTGTGTCTGTGCTTGTGTGTGTGCTTGTGTGTGTGTGTGTGTGTGTGTGTGTGTGTGTGTGTGTGTGTGTTTGCTTTCCATAGAGTACAAAAACTGAAGATCTCCTGTCATTCTTTTTTTTTAAACACCTTTATTGTATTACCACTTGTGAGACAAGCACATTTACATTCATATAAAAGTAATCAAACTATATTAACATAACAAACATTATACTTCACATATATTGCTATATATCATATAACCTAAGCAATACTACATAAATTATTCAATCCCTTCCTTTTTTAAACAAAAAAAAATCTTCATTAAACCATCACTTACTACATAGGCAGTCATACATTTATATAAATGAAAACAAACCATACCGACACAATCCTAGTCGCAAACATTTTACATCACAAACCATACAGACACTCCCAGTTGCATCACTTATCATGCTAAGTTCTCTTCAGTCTGGTGGCTTTCTGGAT
Source organism: Protopterus annectens (assembly GCF_019279795.1). Taxonomy (NCBI): domain Eukaryota; kingdom Metazoa; phylum Chordata; order Ceratodontiformes; family Protopteridae; genus Protopterus; species Protopterus annectens. The sequence continues at coordinate 426,223,518 of NC_056725.1, forward strand.
ACAGTAGAACATTTCTTCCACATCTAATCATGTCTCTTATATGATCTCTGTATGCCTTGAAGCTGATCATTAAGCCACAATTAGCTGGGTAAGTGGAAAGTGAGCAGACATGGAAAAAACACATTATTTAAGGTTTTGGAATGTTCTTAGCATACAACCACATCATAGTCTCTGGGTTTTCATCTATATTGTAAATATAGTGTATGTCTGACCTTGCATAGAAGTAACCAGTTGTGCATTACCCATAGGCTAAAATGTTATTTCTACAAAACTGTGTCAAGAAATAAAATGTTTCAGATCAGATAAGATTTGATCATATGGTGGTCTATGTTTCACCATCCCATTTGCAGATTACAAGCCACCAAATGATAACATGAAATGCAGAGATTGCCCCTTAATATGTGCCAGTGATGAACAAGTACGTAGGAGCTGTAGTGTGTTAACCATCCGGAAGAAACAGATTTTAAATTCAGGGAGACCTTCATCAGTTCAGAAGATAAAATCAATGAGGAATGTTAGCCTTTGATTTTTTGCCACAGCAACCTGAAAATAAGTTTCATAAATTATAGTATAGAAGGATAATCTGGTCTTTGAGTGAATAGTAGGAAATAGCTCTGCAGATTAAACTGTCAAAGCTCAGTAATCTGAAGGAATTAGAAATGTTATCAGTTACTGGTTGAATAGTTAGACCTGATCTGAAAATGATTACCATGACCCATCCTGATTCTGCTGCTTAAACCATTAAAACTCATTAACGTGAAGGAGTTTTGACTTGATTTGAAAATTATTTTCGTACATATCTCTGTCACCTACTATGGATTGATATAGACTATTTTGTAAGAGCAGCTGCCTTTAGGATTGGTCCACAAAGAGTGCAATAAGATGGCTACTCACCTACTACTAATTACCTACTACCGATATTTACGTGTTCTACTTTCTTCTAGTATCTTCTACAATCAACTTCAAGCATATTTTGCAAATCTGGTAATTATGCTCATATTTTTGAAGCTTTTCATGGTTTGGTTCATAAGATGACATTTCTAAAATGAAAACCTCTGTATAATCTCTCCTTACTTGTAAACAGGACAGTTACATTTTTATAAATACAGGTCTCTAATAAGAATTACAGTTTTGTACAACATCTAAATTGTACCATTTTGCAGTTAATATTAACATTACTTATGTTACTTATATTCTGTTATTTCTAGTTAACTAACCCTTCTATTATCCCTCTATGTCAAGTTTTTATACCCTCATTATAGGAATGTGTCCAGTTGAATATATTAAACTTTTTTTACAGCCATAGAAACATTCTAAACAGGTGTTGTTTGAAATACAGAAGAAATGTTATTGCAAATTGCTCCTAGTCATTAAAAAGGATAATACTTATCAGAGTCAAAATAGTTGAGTATGACAGATGAACAAGATGAAGACAATCCAATTATTACATGAATAATATACCAACATTATATAATAAAATAATCATTTTTAATTGTCTACCTCTGCAAAATGAGCAGCAGTCAGTTAAAAGGCCAATTATCCTAAATACTGATCCCAAAATATTTTTTTTTATTTATTCATTCATCCATATATATACATTTGTTAACCAGGAAGCAGTAGCTGTCTAAATCCCAATTACAGTGCAGGACTAAGGAAAAAAACTCCAAAGAAAATACCACAAATAATGTACAGTCCAGCAATATACAAGTGAACCCATACAGAAGTTCAGACATAAACCAGACAATAAATTCAATAATACATTTGTATTGAGCATATTAGAAGAAGAGTCACATTTTGCAAGATATGTTAAAGTTATTAGTCACTAAGTTAAAATAATAATAGTAAAAAAATGTAAATATTTGAAGTGGGCTGGCATATGGGCCTATATCAGTTCGTCGAAATCGTAATTCAGCGAGCTGCTCTTTAACAAATAAAAAGCAATGACCGTTCAGTTAAATGAACGTTTATATCCATTAATGTGTTTCACAAGAAAAGGAGAAAGTTGTCCAACATTTCCAATGTAACATACACTGCAGTATATCAACCCCCCCACACGTCACCTACTTATATATACCAAGTCCATGATCGCACTACAGTGGGGAAAAGGGCATTTCCTGACATTGGCCAACTTTCTCCTTTCCCTATTAAACACATTTGTGGATGTGAACATTCATTTAAATGAATGTTCGCTGTTTTTTGTTAGTTGAAGTGCAGTTTGCTGAATTGCGATTTTGATAAACTGATCTAGCCCCCTGGCAGACTCATACACTGTATGAGTTAATAAACAGTAGTTTACAAATAGTCAATCTAATGATTCTAAAACAAGTAAGGGTATAATAAAATGATAGTGGGAATAGAGGCACACATTTTGACTTACTAGTACATTATATTCAATTTATATTATTTATATTGATATATGTGAGTGATGGTATGAGGTGGAATAAAAAAAACAAGACAGCTCAGAAAGAGAGACCATCGGAAAGAAGAAAATGAGTAGTATTTGCTATGTCAAAGAAAGGTAGAAGAGTAAGGGGAAATGAGTAATATGTACTATTTAAAGAATGCAATTAAAGAAATGGCAGGTAGAATTATGCAAAAAATGGGAAATACTACCAGACAAGTGATGATATCAGAGAAAGACAGAACAGAACATGAATGATAAATAAGTTAGTGATACATTATAAAGAAGAAGTGTTTAGATAGTAGGTTTAATGACCAGATAATGCTGCAATTAGGAATTCAGTGTGAGTATAAATGAGGAATAAGGCATGCCATAGTGGAAGGCCATTCTACAACATCAGAATTACTTCAGAGGAGGCAGAATCATCAAAGCAATTAGAACTAGTGCAGACTTTAACATGTTAAGAATTAGAGGAAATAAAATTCCAAGCAATAAAATACCATTTCAAAAATCAACAAGTTGTTGTTCATTTAGGAGCTTAAAGGAAATTCTGAACAAGTCTAATTTTTTGGTATTGCCTGGACTTTTTTAAATAGCCAATTTATTTTCTTAAGGGCAATGCAGTGATATTTGTGAAGGATGTCCTACTACAAATCAGGAAGGAACAATGCATGTCAATTTGTGAGGCTCTTGGATGCATATAGAATGTCTAAGAGTAGGAACATCATAGCTGAGGAAAAGTGTGCAGACATATTTGCAACGTTAGTCATAACACTTTGGCTGTTTACAGTATTCATGCCCTTTGGTTAGCAATAGCTAGGTAACTACAGCAGAGCAAGTAAGGGAGATGGCTAGAAAGGTGCTTGGTATGACATCTGGACAGAGGAAGGACGATAAGGAGACATGGTGGTGGAATGAGGAAGTACAGGAGAGTATACAGAGAAAGAGGTTGGCAAAGAAGAAGTGGGATTGTCAGTGAGATGAGGAAAATAGATAGGAGTATAAGGAGATGAGGTGCATGGCAAAGACAGAGGTGGTGAAGGCTAAGGATAAGGCGTATGAAGAGCTGTATGAAAGGTTGGACACTAAGGAGAGAGAAAGGGACCTGTACCAATTGACTAGACAGAGGGACTGAGCTAGGAAAGATGAGCAGCAGGTAAAGGTGATAAAGGATAATGAAGGAAATATACTCACAAGTGAGGAGAGTGTGCTGAACATTTGGAAAGAGTATTTTGAGGGGTTGATGAATGAAGAGAATGAGAGGGAGAGAAGGTTGGATGATGTGGGGATAGTGAATCATGAAGTGAAATGGATTAGCAAGGAGGAAGTAAGGATAGCTATGAAGAGTATGAAGAATGGAAAGGCTGTTGGTCCAGATGACATACCTGTGGAAGCATGGAGGTGTTTAGGTGAAATGGCAGTGGAGTTTCTAACCAGATTATTTAATGAAATCTTGGAAAGTGAGAGGATGCCTGAGGAATGGAGAAAAAGTATTTTGGTACCGATTTTTAAGAATAAGGGTGATGTGCAGAGCTGTAGTAACTACAGAGGGATCAAATTGATCAGTCACAGCATGAAGTTATGGGAAAGAGTAGTGGAAGCTAGGTTAAGAAGGGACGTGATGATTAGTGATCAGCAGTATGGTTTTATGCCAGGAAAGAGCACTACAGATGCAATGTTTGCTCTGAGTGTTGATCGAGAAGTACAGAGAAGGTCAGAAGGAATTTGCATTGTGTTTTTGTAGACTTAGAGAAAGCATATGACAGGGTGCCTAGAGAGGAGTTGTGGTATTGTATGAGGAAGAAAAAACGTGGAAGTTGCATTTAACAAAAACTAGTAACCAAAAGTAACAGTTATAAAATGAGGACACTGGTCTCAAATCCCTTGCAATACTTTTATTCGGACATAGAACCAACATGTAGTTAAGCGCTTTAATCAAACTGAGTTTGACTTCATCAGAACAATGAGATGTGAGAAAAAACAGATTTAAAATAGCCAGTAAACACACCGGGTTGGGTAAACATTCATCCAATCAAACCCAGCACATAGGTAAATTGATTAATTACATCAATCAAATGAATTGTATATTATATTATATAAAAAATGTTATATAAAAAAAATGTAACTACTTCATACTGCAGCAAGTCAATCTATTAGAAACAGATTAATAAATTATTGCACAAAAATATACTTAATTAAAACACATAGAATGAAAATACCTAATAGAATGTTAAACTTTTTCATAAATATCACATTACCAATAAAATTCAATAATAAAAACTACTATTTAATCCAAAAGCACCAGAAAGTACACATGGTGCAATAGAAATGCCAGTCATTAAGCCCTGGATATATATTAGAAGCCAAATGCAATTGCCATATCATTTCTTTTTTGTTCAAAATATTTTTCCAGCCCCCCCCCCTCACATCATTGGGTACCTCATCAATAATGCCAAAACTATACCTGTGTAATTTTCACACAACTTACTGTGCCTATAGAGTGCATTGGTTTCCTTCATAGTCCTGATATCATAAAGGTGTTCGTAAATCCTTAACTTAAATGCCCTCTCTGTTTTGTCAACATAAAAGCTGGCACAGGTGTTACACTTAGCCAAATAAACTATCCTTTTAGTGGCACAGTTCCCTTTCCTGAAGAAAACTTCTGTTTCTGCATAATTATTAAATACAAATGAGGGCTCCTATGCTATAAACTTATATTGACTGCACCTTCCACATGCCGTCGTACCCTTGTTTCCATTGTTCTTTATAACTACTGGATTACCTTCAAGGATATTTTTTCATATTCTTGCCAACTTTGGTAGAAAAGGTAGGTTTGTCACCCAACATTTTATAAACATCTTGATTAGCTCTGAAGATATTTCAGTTCTTACATAAATATTTTGAATATCTCCATAATGGGGGCTATATTGAATCACGCAAGCTTGTGTAAAACTGCAAGGGCTATCCATTCCATAATTCAGATGTGGAATGTGTATTTGCATCAATCTTTTTGCCTAACAATGGTTTATATTTTTCCCCACACCCATAGTATATGTCCTGCAAGATGTCTTGGACTAATAGTGTTGGATAACCTCGCTCTAAAAACATGTTTGATAGGGTATCCAGTTCATTCTTTAGATCTTCCTTGTGAGATGTCATCCTGGCTATTCTGATAACCTGTCCTTTAATAGGTTCATAGGTTCATAGGTTCATAGGTTTATATTATAAATTTGTGCCTAAGGCCAGCCATTAGCCAGCTCAAATTTTTTTGGCTTATCTGTTATGTCCCATGAAAAAATACTGATCCCAATATTGTGTTCAGTGCCTGTCTCCACAGGACACAGATTTGATGGGTAAACCTACTTCATAGGATTCTGCCTTGCAGAGATTTCTGAACAGAGTTCAGCGAGGTGCTCACCCTCACTCACACGGATTGATTCCACAGCACAGGGGTCTCTTGCTGAGGTTATCATGTGGCTTATATCCTATTTTTTTCCGTCCGTCATGTTAAGGAGTGTCTGTATCCAGTAGGTGGATAGGACAGATTTTTTGAGGTTGTACATCAGGCACATTTCACCTGACATGGCCTGTATGTCATTGCACATGTCACCTCTGAGCAGACAGTATGTCGACATATGAGCTATTTTTTAGACATATGGGGTCATATACTTGATTAACGGGTCCCTTTATCCTTTTGGTGAGGATCGGGTGAGTCTCTAAATTGATGATGTCGTCGGGTGTCATCCAGGTCGGGGCATTGTTGGATCATTATTGAGGGATGTCAGATATGTGAAGAGTGGGCAATGAAAGATTTCATGATCAATTGGATGTGGTGAAGGGTGTCAGCAGAACAATGTAGAAGGTGGACTTAACCACTTTAGCAAAAAACTACTGGTCTGTCTGTAGGGGATCTTAACCCCCCAGGTCCCTAATAACTGTGCCTTGTTTATAGTGCGTGGTATTACAGGGCTTTGGGGTCACTCTTTTTTTTTTGGGGCTTATTTTGGTGCATTTTGGCTTGGAACTTTGGATGTTCCTGCTGGCAGCTATCTGTTTCCTTTCTCGGTTCCTTCTGAAGGATATCCGTGTCGCACTTTTCACTATTACTCAGTTGCAGTAGATGCCAGGGAAAAACTTGTCAGGCCCGTACTCTCCCAAAGTGGCCTGCCCACTGAGAAGTAGATGCCAAACAATAGGGGCTAACCAACCTTGACTGTGGGACACTTCTGCCACAGCGCCAGCAACTCTCTAACCCTGGGTTCTAACCTTAAGGGTTCTGCTTTTTCCATTCTGACACATGGGTTTACATATGGTGTTCATTAGGTCTTTTAGGATTGGGGGTATTGGGTAACGAGTGGGCTGGTGTGTCGTTGGTGACTGTAGGAGTGCCTTCATCCTGTATGCTGTATGGTGACTGTTGAAGAATCAATAAGAGCAAGCAAGAGAGCACCCCTCCATAAAAAAACAAAACTGGGTGGGGGGTCTGCAACTGGGTCCTATATTATCCCTGCAAGTGCCCTCCATTCTGTTTCTTCCCAGCATGCTCCTCCAGAGTTTTGCAGACTAGACTTTAAGGCCAAGGTCCTCAGGGGGGGTCGCCCGATGGGCGCCAGCCGGAGCTTGGGACCGTGCGGTCCGTGATCCTTGCCTTGGGCACTAGGCTGGTGTCTGACAGCTGACTGTAAACAATTGCCTTTCCTCTCATGAGCTTCAGTGTAGCAACAGGGGGGGACACCATCGGTCCCATTGATGCTGTGTTTTTAGCTTTAGAGAGCAGCTTTCACCTGTTTGAATCCGATTATCCGGGACAGCGGGAGGACAGGCTGGTCTTCTCTCTCAGAGGGGGAGAGGGGAGAGGGTGAAACCTGCATGTCTGCTGTCTGCTTGTATGTTGGCAATGTCTCAGGGTTTTTTGATTTTCATTCATTTGGCATATTTGGTATCATTTGGAGTTCATTCCTGGGTTCTAACATAACTGAAAAGGCCCCTTGATTTGTCCCTTGAATCCATAGCAATTTTCTCTCAAAATTGGCCTAGTTGATTTTTTAGGTGTGATTATTTTTTACTAATAATGATCAGGGTGACTCCTTTTTATGGATTTTGTTCTGTCATGTAAATAGCTTTCTCTCTTATTGTAAGTTTTTGTTATGCTGGGGTCCCCCCCAGACGGGCGTTTGCCCTTTGTGGAAAAATGATGCCCTTTTTCTGGAAAAAGGGATGGTGGCTTTTGAAATGAAGATAGGAATTACAAAAAGTGTATTTACGAAATACTTTGGACCTAAACCCATCAGAGTCTTTAATAATCAGGGTATCCAAGTAACTAATCTCAAGTGGGTCACAATGGTATGTAAACTTGAAAAAACTAGTACTGCTGTTCAAGTATTCCATAGAATGTAGGACTGTATCAGGGTCACCCTTCCATAAAATAAAAATATTCCAGGTACCTGTTGTATAACAAGATATCTGAGTAAAAATTGCTCTTAAAAATATGTTCTAGTTCCCATTCCAACATGACAAGGTTAGCATAAACAGGGGTGCAGGCAGCACCCATAGCAACCCCTGAAATTTGCTGATAAAATTGTCCTTCAAAATAGACATAATTATATTCTAAGATAAGGGCCATCATTTCACAAATAAGTTTAACCTTGTCATCGTTGAGGCTTGAAATGGAATATAAAATGTCCTTGAAATAATTTAAACCTTATTCTTTAGGTATACTAGTAAACAGGTCCTGGACATCAATGGTTAAAATTGTTATGTCGGGGGACCAAAGATTGGAAGTAAGATTACCTAAAAAATCCCACGAATCTTTAACAAGGTGGGGAACAGTAGCTGTTACATGTTTCACCATGCAGTCTATATAAACAGCCAAATTATGAGTTTTTGATCCACTCACCACCACAATAGGCCTGAAGGGCAGATTTTCAACACCTTTATGCACTTTAGGTATACCAAAGCAGGCAGGAATTTTGGGGTGTGTATTAATCAAAAAGTTATAGGTGTCAATGTTTATTCTACTCTCTGAGACATATTCTTCTAAAAAACTGTCAATCCTATGTAAGAAATATTAATTTGATTGATAGACACTTGTATATAGGTGTCTTCATTAAAAAGAATGTTCTGCATTGCATTAGTGTAATCCTCAGAACTGAAGATCACCATACACCCTCACTTGTCAGGGGTCATGATACAAATCCTTTTATCTGCCCTTAATTCATTAAGTAGCTTTTTCTCTTTTTCATTTAAGTTGTGGTATATTTTCTTGTTATCAATCCACAGTTTATATATATCATCTTTAACTACCCTTTCAAAACTAGAAATTAATGGATGTATGGGAGGGTTACATACACTTTTTTTTTAAATGAACATCCGTCATATCAATACCAGAGTTGGGAAATAACATTTTAAAATTAAATTTCCTAGTATACAAGTGTATATCCAACAAAACATTTGCTATATCAGGTATTTTACTAGGAACAAATTTAAATCTTTTTAAAAATAAGGAGAAGAATTCCTCACCAATATTACGATCAGTATAATTATACACATTGAAACCTTGAAAACTATGAATGATGTGGTTAGGAGAAGCAAACAATGTCTCACCCTGCCCCTCACCCTGTAAATATGTCCCGGAAAATTGTTCCCTTGATTTTGGGTATAGGGCCCCTTGGTATTCCTGTTCGCTATTTTCTCTGAGCATCTCACAATGTGAAAATCCTGTATCTCATGTGGGTCTGGTGCATCCACTTCAAAGGGGTGATGATCAAAAACACCTTCCCCACCTTCTACCCCTACCCATGTGTCAAGTGTATTGGGGTGGGCTTTTGATCTCGGCCACTGGTCTCCGTCCAAAATTAACCTATCAACTGGATCTATGGAGCTATCATATTGTTTAACATCTCTATCCAGTTTCCTTTACTTTTTCTGAAACAGACCATTACACTTTTTGTCCACCCTATCAATAATTTTGTCAAACAATCCCTCATATTGGTCCAATAGCAAATCAGTAGTGATGCCCCAATGCAAGCATATAACTTCTTCCTGAATCCTAGTTTTCACCAGTTCTAAATAAAAAACATTTTTATCTAGCAATTCCAACCCCCATTTGTCAAACATTAGGGAAAAATCATGAACCATGTTGTCATCATAATATAAGCCATATGGAAATTTAAAAACACGCAAACCTTGGGGAACAATATTCAAACCAATACATTCTTTTAAGTACACTTTATCAATTTCTATAGTTTTTAACTTAAATAGTTTTTTCTCAAAAGAAAAAATGGCGTCCTTGAGAGAATGATATGACACCAACCCATCTTTGGAATTCATACAGTCATTTACAAACTTAGCATGATTGTTCTTGAAATTGTATTCCTGTCTTAAAAGTGTGTCAAAATTGTTTCCTTTGTGTACATCAACTTTGGGTGAACTTGTATATCTCTTATTATCACATGAAATAGTTCCAGAAGATGCAACAGAGAAAGCATTATAAGTGTGAAATGCACTGTTGATTCCCCCCCCGAGCAGATAAAGTCATTTTACAACTTGTAGAATTTACAGTACCTGTAGTAGCATAGGAATGTGAATCCTCAATGACAATAGTGTGGATATCCTTGCCTAAATAAACGGCACTGTTGGTCTTCACCTCTCAGGAACCGTTAGAAACCTGAGTTTTCGCTCTAGAACCTTTCCGTGTATCAGGAATGCCTACATCGCCATCACGGTGGACATTCACCGAAACTGTGATGTCATGACGCCCATCCGAAACGTTCGTATGCGAAATACCCTCGGTAGGATGTCCTGCAGTTCCTGGCATAGATTTAAGGGTACAATCACCTCTAGAAATGTTAACTTTAGCATTAGCAATGGAGAGTTCACCAAATTTACTGGAAAAAAGTTCAGTGAACTTGTTGAGTTACCCCCTCAACTCAGCAACATCTTTTTTAAACTCAATCAGCTGATCAGTTTGTCTGGGGATGAGATCAACAGGTAAACCAAGAGAATCCATATGTTCTCAAGCCACAAGTAAAACCAAGAAGAAAAAAACCTGGAAGTTGCTGTTTAACAAAAACTAGTAACCAAAAGTAACAGCAGCAAAATGAGGACACCGGTCTTAAATTCCTTGAAATACTTTTATTTGGACATTGAACCAACATGTAGTTAAGTGCTTTCATCAAATGGAGTTTGACTTTATCAGAACGATGAGATGTGGGGAAAAAACGGATTTAAAATAGCCAGTAAACACACCGGTGGGGTAAACATTCATCCAATCAAACCCAGCACATAGGTAAATTGATTAATTACATTAGTCAAATGAATTGTATAATATGTTATATAAAAATACAAAAAAGAAATGACCATTGTTCTGATGAAGTCAAACTCCATTTGATGAAAGCGTTTAACTACATGTTGGTTCTATGTCCGAATAAAAGTATTTCAAGGGATTTGAGACCAGTGTCCTCATTTTACTGTGGTGTCCTCATTTTGCTGCTGTTACTTTTGTTTACTAGGTATTGTATGAGGAAGTCAGGAGTGTCAGAGAAGTATGTAAGAGTGGTACAGGATATGTACGAGGGTAGTGTTACAGCGGTGAGGTCTGCAGTGGGAGTGATGGATACGTTTAAGGTGGAGGTGGGATTACATCAAGGATCAGATCTGAGCCCTTTCTTATTTGTAATGGTGATGGACAGGTTGACAGTCGAAATCAGACAGGACTCCCCATGGACTATGATATTTGCAGATGACATTGTGATCTGTAGTGAGAGTAGGGAACAGGTGGAGAAGACCCTGGAGAGTTGGAGATATGCTCTAGAGAGAAGATGAATGAAGGTCAGCATGACTAAGAATATATGTGTGTGAATGAGAGGGAGGATAGAGGAAAGGTGAGGATGCAGGGAGTAGAGGTGGCGAAGGTGGATGAGTTTAAATACTTGGGATCAATAGTTCAGAGTAATGGTGAGTGTGGAAGAGAGGTGAAGAATAGAGTACAGGCAGGATGGAGTGGGTGGAGAAGTGTGTCAGGAGTGATTTGTGACAGACGAGTACCAGTAAGAGTAAAAGGGAAGGTCTACAAGAGGGTAGTGAGACCAGCTATGTTATATGGGTTGGAGACAGTGGCACTGACAAAAAGGCAGGAGTTTGAGCTGGATGTGGCAGAGTTAAAGATGTTAAGATTTGCACTGGGTGTGACAGGGTGGATAGGATTAGGAATAAGTATATTAGAGGGTCAGCCCAGGTTGGGAGGTTTGGAGACAAAGCCAGAGAGAAAAGATTACGTTGGTTTGGACATGTGCTGAGGAGGGATGGGAATATTGGGAAAAAGATGCTAAGGATGAAGCTACCAGTTAACAGGAAAAGAGGAAGGCCTAAGATAAGGTTTATGGATGTGGTAAGAGAGGACATGCCGGTGGTTGGTGTGACAGAGCACGATGCAGAGGACAAGAAGAAATGGAAACAGGTGATCCCTTGTGGCGACCCCTAATGGGAACAGCTGAAAGAAGATGATGATGGTTAGCATGGGATATGACTGATTTAAAATGTATGTGAAATCTGAAGTTATTATCAGTGGAAGTGTCAGGCATAGATAAAAAGGTTATCACTTCATTCATGCTAATATCAATTCGTAAAATAAAGAATTAGGAGCTATTTTCGCTGTCTGTAAGACTAAGGTGAAAGCAACATAAAAATAGTTTTACTTACACTGCGATAACGATCAGACAGTCAAATGTTGGATCCATTGTGAACTATTTTGCCGTCTGCTTACAATTCCAGTGTGATATCGAACACATAGCATAACAGGATGAAAATATCTGCATAATCTAGTAGCCTGGCATTACCACAATGTTTCATCATTTTGTTATTGGGAGAAGCAAAAAGAAAAGGGCCAAGCATAAAATCTTTACAGACACCAGGGGAAACTACCCAAGAAGCTGAGATGGGATTTTCACTTCTGACAGTTTGTGTCTTCCTCCCTAAATAGCTAGAATAGTGTTGGCTCACCTTGTTCAAAATACCACAGTTTTAAAGGTGATGTAGGAAGAGGTGATGCTTCTCAGTATCAAATGACTTTGAATGCTCACAAAATAATGAGCTGTCGCCTCATTTCAATTTAGATGAATATTCAGATACTTGTGTATATCACTCAAAGCAATTCTTCCCTTTTACCAAGTCAAAAACTATACAGGGAATCACAAAGAAGTTTATTGCTGGTTAGCTATTGCAATAGTTGAATGTGAATAGATTTCTCTATTCATTTGGATACAAGAGGAAATAACGCAACAGGGCAGTAATTTCTGATTCCGTATGAGGGACCATATTTAAGTAATAGGACAGTAACTGTTTTTTTCCACAAACATGAGATATAAGCTAATGCAAGTATAGTGATGGGATAGCTGACTAAGTCTGTGCATATTCTTAAATACTTTGGGTGGAGGTGGGGGTGGGTTGGGAGGCATGATCTGAGATAGAGCCTGGTTTAAGTTTTTCTAGAAGCTTCCATGTTAAGATGAATGAGACAACTTTTAATGTAAAATGAGCTGTACTGCCATTTGTACAAGTGACTGCATAGTGTCAGATACCATGGAAGCCATCTTTATAATTATATTGTTAAAGTGATGAATGCAATGAGTAGCTTTTTCAGCAGGCATACATGGATTAGACTGAACAACTTTTCCCACGACTAAGAAGGTGATTAATAGTAATCTAAAACTGTTCAGAGTTGTTTTAATTTGTCTCTTTTAAGGACTACAAACAATATATTCTGCAGCACATTTAAAATATATTTCTTGCTTCTTTGAAGTATGAAAGAGCTAGAGGTGATTTAGTTTTGTGGTAGACTCTCCATATATGGTCTCATTGTGTCATTACTCTTTTTATTTCATATATGACCTTGGATAGAGTTTTTAATTTTTTTCTGATAACCTACTGGGGCAATGCCGTTAATATACAGACAGAAGCAAAGTGTACAGCTTCAGAATCTAGGTCAAGGTAGGAACTTATTTTATTATTTATTTTATTTTGTTTACTGGGATAGAGCACTGATTAGATTTCACCATTCGCAGGCTCAGCCTGGGTTGCATACACAGCGACAACAGCAAAGTAAGATTAAAGGTATAACTAAATCGTATAGTATAATGACATAACATAATTTAGATGTAAACAAAATGCATACACATATTTACAAGAAGGTTTAAAAAGTACTAGGAAAGGAACACATTATGCATAATAAAGGTGTTATAGGTGACATGAATGTGGTCTTGCCAAAAGAACCAACATAGTACTTACAAGCATGGAGGGGAAACTTACAGCTCCTGTAAGTGAAACAAAAGGGTCAGTCATGAACTTTGGTACAGAATCTCAAAATAAGTAATCAAAATGTTGTATTCAATCTAAACAATGAGGCAGGGTATAATGTGATGTCTGCAAAGACATTTGAATTGCTGAGATTCAAAGAAAGCAAACTTAAGCATTCCTGTGTAAGTGTCTAATTAGCCATACTACCACTTGTCACTGCTGAGTTAGGGTGAGGATAATAAAAAGAAATGCACAATTAACTTCCAGATGTTTAGCACAGATGTTTTTTTTTCTCTACTGGCTCATTTTTCTTGCAAGAAGCTTTGATATGGTGCAAAGAATTCATAATCTGTCCATTAAGAGTGATGATTTACTTCATAGCCATAAAGATTTATTTATTATCCTTTGAAATTTACTAGGAAAGAGTCACATTCTGAATAAAATTCTGTCAATTTACCAACAGTGCATGCTTCAGTGAAAGTTCCAGTGGCATTAAGAGCAAAATGGAAAGCAAATTTGATAGACTGGAGATCATGGATGTAATTAAGACATAGAATAAGAGTAGTGACTGAGTGGGCTATATGGTTGCTGTCATCAGTCTTGACAAACTTTCTATACGTATAGATCTGCAAGATTTGAATAAGGCTATAAAAAGGGAGCATTATCTGTTTTTTACTATAGAAGAGCTTGCTTTTAGTATGTCAAATAAAAAATAGTTTCTGTAATTGAGTCTGTGTTAATCAGGTAATATGGCAAAGCAAGCTAAATTAAGAATGTTCCAAGCTGTGTAAATGTAATATGTTTATAAGAAGGTACGGAGCGTAAGACTTCAACCTGGCATTATGTCAGCAAATGATGTATTTTCAGTACACAAAGTATTTCAGAAGGCTGCCTACCACTGACTGATGGTAACGTGTTTAGGTTCTGACTTCATGATCATGCTTCCTTGCTGTTACTATTCTGTGAAGCTTAACCTGCTGTAAGCTATGTAGTACACCATCTTGTTTGTGTGAGATAACTCTGCACATTATTTTGGTGTTTTTCGTTCCCCTCCATATTGCACATCTGTAGACACAGTGTATATGTTAGTAAGGGAGAGGGGGATGTAGGGGATGGCTGCCCTTTCAAAAATCATTATTTTAGATACGTATATCAGGAGTTGCAATAAGCTGCATTCTTGATCAGTTATTATGGAGGAATTTATCCCTGATTATTCTTAATCAATGACAGAGGAAGCATGCCCTCATGGTATAAAGCCCTTACTGTACTCGGCTTGACTAGTAGCAAGGATGTTTTAGGGACTGGATGGAAAAAAAATGAAAGTCAGTGTCTGATGCTGGCTTGCCCTTCCTGAAGGGAATAAATGTGCCTAGGTTCACTGCAATATCAGCATTAAAAGCTGGACAAACACCACTCTGCAAAGAGTATGCTACTTGCACTGGAGCTTGTCTATATGTGGAAATGCCCATGCATCTCCAGTAGGCAGCAGTTGCAGAGATCACAAGGCTGTTACATGGTGGGAGGAGGATTAGGGCACGCTCACTGCTGCAGTATAATCCTGCACCAGTGCCTTTGATCTTCTCACCATCCCTGGATGAGGGCCTGGTTGACCCTGGGTTAGGTTAAAGTGGGTCAAAAAGACCAAGTGAATGAAGAGAACTAGTGGCAGGTGATGGCCTGTTACAGGGAAGGTGAGCAAAAAAAACATGAAGAAAGCATTTCCGAAAGTTGTCATACTGATGATTAAAGGGCTTAAAGATGTTAATGTTATTGATGAGAAATACATAACAAGAGACAGAATTAAGATATACAGTTCATGTTTTAATTTGAGAAAGCTTGAAACCAAGAAATGCAAAGGTCAGAAATATGTTACACATCTCCAAAAGAAGATAAACAAATAGCTATGTTATTTCTGGGTATGGTGTAATATATTTCTAATTTTATTCTGAAGCCATTTGAAACAAATGAGCCATTAAGGAAACGTGGTCAAACTGAGAGAACAGTAAAAAGTATGATTTTTTATGAAGAAATCTCATTAAGGAAATTATTGAAATATGTTGTAGCATGATATTACGGTGAGAAACAACAAAAGAGTTTTGCATTGCTCAGTCACTTTTAGCAGTTTCCCTACAATTAAATATTTGGATGTAAATAAGGGAGCTATATTACAGTTTCCTGCTTTCAAAATTGTAGTGATGCAGTAAATATGCAGGAGTAAAAAAGAGGACCTGTTTAGAAATACATCTGAAATTATCTGGGTCAGACCATCATTATCCATGACAGGAAAGAAAAATAAAGAATTTATTAAAAGAGGTTCCGATACATAATGAGGAAAGCCCAGAAATGAAGCTGTTGAAAGAATTTTAAAGGTAGGCCAGAAATGGATATAAAGAACAAAATTCATCATTGCTTCTCTTTTAAATAAGAGCAGTCAGTGTTTGCTGTTTAACACAGATAAACTGATAATTTCAAATCAAGTGAGCAAAGAAGTGCTGGAAGGAATACAGAGTTTTATATGGTAATAATTAAGTGTATGTGATATATTATTTTGGTTGACAATACACATCCAGATAGGATAAGTAGATCGTGTAATGCATATCACAATAGTACTCCAAGAGAAACAATGTTGTTTTATTTAGCTCCAGGAGGACCATGGTGTAAAACCAATGTTGATTGATTCCAGTATCAAGAGATATACTTGCTTGATATATGCTGACAAGTACTGGAAATTTCCTGAAGTCATGCATCCAAAGTGTAGTCAGTACACTGAGACCTATATTTTCAAGATATGAAATTCCTGATGTTGTTACATCAGGCAGTGAGTCACACTGTACTAATACTGTGTTCTAGACTTTTGAAGACTGATGGGAGCTCCAGCATGTTCCTTTAAGTCCCAAATATACATTGTCACATGGCCGAACTGAGAGAACAGTACAAAGTATGATTTTTTATGAAGAACTCTCAGAGAAGTAGCAGCGACGGTCTCTTAATTATTCTGAAATATAGAAATACCGTACTGCAAGGTTTTGATCTGTTTACCTGCTCAGATATTAAGGATTGAAGATTAACAAGGAAAATTCATGCCTGTACTTCACTGCTGACTCATGAGAATCAAAGTCAGATTAGAGAAGAGATACTGAAACAGAATTAATCAAAACAAATGTTATTTTAGAGACAGAACTGGACACACTCTGATGTGAAGAAAGGCGACAGGGCACACATTCTGTTAAGGTGTCATGAGAAGCAAACTCTGTCCCTGTTCCTCCATTCATCTTTTTCATTCACTTTGTCACGAGAAACAACCTGAAGCAATTATTCTGATAAAATAATAGCAGCCAAGATGGTTTCTTGCAAACATTTCAGATGAAAGCATGGTAACAAGAAACAGGAGATTTGTGAGCAGAGTAAGTAAATCATCTCTAAACCACTATGAAAGATGACTACACTTTTTCTGTGACGCTTTGAAGTTGTTGGGTCTTGCAAAATGGCAAACAAGATGTCCAGTACAGAGGTGTTTAGAGAGCATCAGATAGAAGTGTCAGCAGTTATTATCATCATAAGATAAGACTGCAGGTCTATCATCAGTTAAAAGTACCACTAAAATCTGTGTGTCCTTATCTTCAAGTGTTTGAGGTAAGGAAGATAGCCGGGAAAGCAAGCTTAAAATAACCATGAACTATGATATTCATTTAATGTCTCAATAACTATGATAGTTTAATATAATAATGATATTAAATTATTAAATGCAAATATAATCAAAGCAATATGAAAGAATATGTATTTTATAAAAGAGAAAGTCAGAATGCAATTAATATAATAAGGAAAAGCAGTAAATCTATGATACATAAATGTGAGTATTAAAAAATATCCACCTCAGAGTGATATTATATTTTGCTTCTAAAAATGGGATGCAACATATAGTACTATTTCTTTCAATGTTAAGTGCCTTTAGAGTACTTAAGAGTACAAGTATGCAGACCTTGTGGTCTTGTCTCCTCTGTGCTTTTGCACATCTGAACACTACAGCCCAGAGCTGGAGGAAGGGCAGGGCAGATGGAGTTGTTTTCCTGGACACTGGTTGCAGGGGATGCCAAAAGCAGAAAACTACATCTTTCTAATTTTTATTAAACATTTTTAAAAACTTGCTCTGTTCCCCCATTGTGCAAGTGTAAGGATGGACATCTTAAACCTTATGTTGCTGTAAAACATAGCTAAGTCATTTTCTGTCTTTCTTGCTCTAAATCTATGTTGTTATAATAGAATGAAAATGCAGACATTTTTTACTTAGCTTTGAGCAATACATACAAAAAAAATCTAAGGTCATTATAGTGTCAGAAGTTGCACTGGAGAATTCAGCAAATGAATCTGTCAGTTGGACACAAACTTGTTGCAGGCATGCTTCAGAGGAATTTCATCTTCTGCAAAGAACTTTGGCCTTTTAGACATACTTTCTAAAAGTGGGATTGTAGCAAAACCCAAACTTTAATACAGTCTTTGGATTCTACTCTTAAATAAACTGTCTTGCACAAACTTTTCTAAGGAGGAGAAACAGAGTGTGGCATACCTGCCATTATAACTTTAAAAACTTGTGCAAAAGTTAGGATATCAGTTGCTATGAACTATATTCTATCAATATAATCTCTCCCATGGTTGTTTGATAGCAGCCTAGGAATGTAAGTATGTAGTGCATTTTATTAAACATTTAGGAGCCCATGGAACAGCATTCGTTTACATGGGTGGTCACCGACAGTAGCCACTGCGTAGCATTTTATGTGCATTTGTAGACATTCCCATTGTCTCTCTTGATGGAAGGAAGCATGCACTTGGAAGAAATCCACTTTAAATAATTTGCGATGTTCATCAAAATCTAAATGGATTTCCTGGATTTCCTGGAGGTAAATAAAATCAGGTTGGTAGAGTTTCATTTACTTAAACACTCTGTGCAATTTTGAGGATTAGATATTCCAATTATATTATAGGGACAAATCTTCAGAGATTCAGAATGAGTAGACTCAAGGGAAAGCACGCAATTATTAAGTAGGATGAATTACTTTGTATGCAATGGTAAATGGATATTGGTCTTACAATTGCATGGATAAGTGCAATTATAAATGATTGAATTAGCATCTGCAAAACAAGTAAATAAACCATGTCTTAATAGAGGTGAATTTAATATACAATCTTACACTCCTAAAGAGGAAAGTCTAGCTTGTGGTTTCTGTTTTTAAGTCATTTAAAACCTGGAGCTTACCTTCAGATAATTACAACAGGGAATTTGGAAGTCACATAGTCACTTACAATGGAATATGAAGAAAGATTTTTTTTTTCTGTATTGTAAGGAGACCATGGACTATGGTTTTTAACCATAATATTTATGTTGCTGTATCTCAGAATATCCCTTATTTCTAGAAACTTCTAAGAGTATTCAAATAGAATACTATATAGTGGCAGTTGCATAGTATATCCTCTATTGATTCCCCTTTGTTTTGTTAAAAGCTATTTCTTTGACAAGCTCAGGTGGTATGGTTTTATGTCGATGGTGTGGATAGTCATTCAGTGGAAATGCCAGTGGTATGTAATTTCAAGACAGGTAAGTGAGGTTGGAGGGGTGAGGGTGTTTGTGCATTTGTATGTGAGTTAGGTTTAGGGTTGGAGATAATTGAAGGATAGATGTATGTTTATGTGCAAGTTTATGTATTTCAGTGTTAGGGTCAGGGTTAGGTTAGGGGATAGATATAGTATTGTTTGTATATGTTTGTGAATGTTTGTGTGTCAAGTGTGTCTTGTGTAGTGGCAGTGTTTCAGGAAAGTTTTTATGAACATAAGGTCTAGGGTTAACACCCATTACTAAGACGGTGCGGGGGAGGGGGTGCAGAGCTTCCCTGTCCTGTTTAGTAATGGGTGCTAACCCTAACACTGCCCCTTCCCGCAGTCTTAATCCTACACCTTAACTTAATAAAAGCTTTCCCATAACACTTCCACTATTTGTATGAATTTGAGGCTAGAGTTATGGGGAGTTTTAGTGTTAATATTGGGAGAAGAAATAGTTTTCCTTTCTTGATATTATTTCATTCGATATTTTTTGCTTTTGGTATTGTGCATTTTCAAACTTTTTTGTTGGTGTTTTCAGTTCAACATTAAATTAATTTGATCATACACAACAGAACCCTTCTAACACAGTTTATGATATGATATGAACTGTGGTAGTATATCTTCTACTACAGCTCATGCCATATCATATCATATCATATCATATCATATCATATCATATCATATCATATCATACCATAATGATAAGCACAATGCTGTACTTTTCATTCAGTTTGTCCTCCTTTTATAAAAGCTTTGTATGACAATAGGTAATTAAAAGGAAAATACCTGTATATCATGGATACAACACACACTTTATTTAAGCTTGCACAGTACTATTACCCATCCATACTTATTATGTATCTGTATATCTATGTGTGCATATTGGGTAACACTTATGTGGTTATTTTGATGACAGAAATGGAAAATATAAAAACAGCTTTTTTATTTATTTTGGTCCACAGGATTAGCCTAATGGCTCCCCTTCCTGCACCTAAATGACTTATTCATTCCTTATCGAGGAGAAAATCTTCTGATCCATTTGTTCCCTAGTGGAGGCAAGAGTTGCATTTAGGGAGCAGGACAGTCTACAGATCCTGTGCAACATCCTGTCCAAAACCCCTCAGCAAATGGAGAGGTCTACTATAGCTACTTCAGAAGGAGCATGCATGCTTCCATGCATACAGAACCTTCCAATCATGCAGAACATCACTTACAGCATGTGCACACAAGGATGTTTATTCCAAGGGCAAAAACCTGTATTCTTGCAGGTGTTATCAATGTAGCGAGGTAAGCTGTGCTATCCCTTCCAGGATATATAAGCTACATCGACTGCACATTTAAACCCCACCTGATCCCTGCAGTGCTGTGACATGAATCAAACACTAATCATCAGGGATGCAAGTAGGGCTTTATCCTTCTTCATCAGGGACTGTGTATTTCAAAACAGTTTTGGTGCAGATTGGACCCCTTTATATCAAATTGTATTATTGTATTTGCCATCGAAATAGTCTAGTAATAAATCACATACATTTTGCATCTACAATTTTTATACTCTGTGAGAATAAAATATATGATTAAAATGTAATTATATACAATAAATATTTTTGACAGACTGAGCGTGACCTCTTGAAAATTGCCAAAATTATGTGTCCCTCTATCAATCAATCAATAAATAAATAAATCACAGTTGTCAACTCTGGACTATATCATAATATATATCTTTAATTATTCAGTAAGTGTATGGTACCAATCTGTTTAAATATATAGAAAAAGGGGTGTAATATATATTTTTGAGTAGATTCCCCAGTGCCAAATGGCTAGAAGTGCTGTTATTTATTTTGTTTAGTAAGCTGACTAGCCACAACTGCCTCTTTTCAGTGAAGATGGACGACCCAAAAAAAACATCTGGTTAAGTAATTTGCTTAAAGTCATGTAGTTTGCAAGTAGAAACTATGTAAATCAAACTCATGACTCCAGGATGAAGCTCATAGCCTTATCTGTCTAACCTAAACTGCTTGAAGAATTGAGGCAGAGTATTGCTGCATTTACGACACCAGGAGTTTTTAATCGACCTGAACATTTAGGAAACCTTGTGATGCATATTTGCCAGCAGGTAAAAGCTGTGACCATATTTTCCCTAATATCAGAGTATGCAGTATTATCATAACATCTTACTAATAAGGAAAAGTGCTTGATGAGCTGGGACTGTAAAGAAGCGATGGGTCTGAGGAGCCAATCAGGCTCCTCTCCTAGGAGAAATGTGTTGTCAAAATCCTGCTGCAAGAGTTCCATCTCAATGCCGGACTAGGTTTGCAACCCTTGTATCTTGGGACTCTGATGAGTATGAGACTAGCAAAGAGTGCATATGCATTGTAGCTGGGGCTGTGGGAGCGTGGAGGCACATACTTGTACATGGCCCAGAATGACAGCCATTTCATTGTACTTTCTGCCCAAGAGAGTTGTTATGAGCAAACAAAAAGTCTCATAACCCCTCCACTGGATGATGTCCATGATCCACAGCTCTTTCTTCTCTTACCCAGTATTTTAAGGTATCACAGTCAAGACGAAGATATCAATCATATCGACAGAGTGCTTGTTGTGATGTGTAGTAATACACATACAAAAAAATCGCTATCTCTCTCCAAGCAGTTTTTTTTGGATTTACATTTCATTATAATACATGACAAAACTCCTGGCACATTTCACTTCAAAAAGAATATGTTAAGAGGGTGGCAGATTTTCTTGTAAAGCATTGCAAAAGAGGAAATGTAGTAAGACAGAGACTTAGTACACAGAATGACTAGGTATATTTCCATTGCAAAGATTAAGAAGGATACATAAACAAGGTACTACCCATGCAATGCTGAAGTATAAGGAAATAGTACTAAAGAGATGTTATGTGATTTAGATACTGAAGAGTTGGAGAGGTAAACAATGCTTGTGATGCTGATGCATACCAGTCCTCCTGTGATGTGCAGAATATATAAAAATGAGCCTCTTCATATGAATATTCATTTCCATACAGTCTACAGATGGCCTTATTGAGTAAGAGCTTAAGGAGAAGAAAGGAGAGAGGAAAGTAAACATCCCACTCATCACTGTGTTACCCTCCAATCCCTCAACTGGTTAGAATTCACAAATGACCTGGACTTCCTCCAGCTCACTACAGCACATAGACTAATATTTAATCCAACCAAATGCCCCGCTCTAACTAACATCCTTCCCCCATACACCCCAAACAGAACTCTCATATCTGAACACCAAAACTTAATTACTGTCCACAAACCTAAACGTCCTGCTGGACAACTTCTCCTCTCCTTCTCCCTAGATAAGAAATGGAACTCTCTCCCTTCCACACTAAGGACAATGTCAAACACAAACAACTTCAAAACTCAGCTTTACACCTACCCCGCCTCCAAATGGAAATGTAACTGCATTCTCCCTACATAGCACACTTTAACAAAAGCACCTGGGAGGGTATCCTCCTGAGTTCCTAAGCACCTTATAGCTGGCCATAACCTTCAATAGCTAATTCCCATATGATCTCTCACACTCTGTAAATATTGTAAATAGCTTTTGACTTTAACTGTGTGAATTTGTTAAAATGTATCTGCACGATATTATTCCACTATGGGCAATATTGCTCACGCTTTGTATTATTTGATATGTATTTGTACTTGTACTTTTATTTTTATTGGACTGCTATCTTTACTGTAATCTGTTTTGTGGAGCTTCTCTCCCCGGGCCTCCACTGAAAACAGGCTCTCTGGGCCCAGTGGACTTCCCCGGTAATCAAACTGGAAATAAATAAATAAAATAAGAGGGATAACTGGTGGCACTGCTAAACGGAGCAGATACACATCTCTATTGTCCACCTCACAACCCGTGGGATGCCAGGCTGCCAACACAAAGACTTTGTGGCACCAACAATGGTGGCGGTTAATCAACCTACAGATATGTCCCACTCCCACATATATGCGTTGGCATGAGACCTGAGCATAGGTAGGAAGTTTTACTACCATATCCCGTCATATCTGGAATCCTACTGTTAGCCAAGCTAGAACACAGCCACCACTATAGAGCAACATGAGTTAGGTGTGGATGCACTCCTCATTGCACAAGTTAATGCTACAGGGAAATACAGTGAGATACTGTGGGGATAGACGAGATGACATTTTAGTGAGGTCTGGTACACATGAATAGTATGAATAACAGGGTAAGCACCTGCACTGGGACAAGCATCTTATGGCTATTTGTTCTGGCTTTCTGACAGCGTGAAGTAACAGTACTGGTTTAACCAAACAAACACACACACACACACACACACACACACACACACACACACACACACACACACACACACACACACACACACACACACCCCTCAGTATATTCAAAACATGATCAGGACCTAATCACGCCTTTGCCTGTATACAACATCTAGATGTTGTGCACTGACTCCCACACTAATATGAGGACATTATCTGTGATGCATGACTGTGAAACTTACATACAGTTGTCAGTTGCTGTTGTCTTCCTCCTTGCCTTCCCATCATGGTCTATGTTGGATGGGTCATGACTGTTTAGTTAGGTTATCAAATAACAGCCCCTTCATCAACACTCTATAACAGAACCCCCCCTGTCACCTCTGCTACATAAGGTGAAGACTACCGCTGAGGCACACTTTATTTACAGTGACTAAACGATTGTACCATCTAGCATATTGGGCTGCTACTGCATTCAAACGGCAGTGGCTCATCTTCAGTGCACTGTTCATGTTATGACTAGTAACACTGCCCTCCTCATTTTATGAATAGTATGCCTGTTAACCTTGTCGATGATTGAGCCTTCATTCGACCTCTGGTATGTCGCATGTAGGCTTTGAACCCTGCTCATTGATATTGCTGTCTTTAGCTGCTGGTTATACTGTCAATAGATGATATGAAGATAACATAGTTTGAGATAGCTTGTTTCTAAATCAATACTGAATTAAATGCCTAGCAGTGAGTTTGAGATTTCTGGGACAGTAACACTGAGATATGTTACTGCCGAACACAAGTCTTCAAGATATTTTTTGATACAACCTGTTATCTTGTGGGTTAAAGAAATGTTTTGGTATGCTACTCTATCAGAGTGCAAGGAACTTATCAAGTCTACAAGGATATGCCTTTTGGAACTTTCATGGCTGAAACTTGAGGCCTTCTACAGTATAATCCTTCTAGGTATTCTTTCATACCTAAATAAAAGTCTAATTATTTGTGAGTACTAATATAATGCCAACAGAAGAATAATTTGAATTTACATTTAATGTTTTGAAAACAGCCCAACAAAAGTAACAATGGTACTCAGTTATATATTTATAAGCAACACTTCTAGACGTACACAAATACTACCGCTAAATCTCTTGAATAGTCTAAAACTATGGAACTGAGTGGCTAGTGCTATCCTGCAGATGCATTAGAGGAATAGTAGTATTCACCCACAACAGTACAGGCCCTAGGGCCGATAACCTAGTACCAACCTATGAACTGATGCCTTCTCAATTTAGCAACCATTTCTATACACCAATTTACCTATAAAAATAATTAGCTGTGGTATATTAAATTTTACTATTGGTCCTACAGGTGCCATGAACTTGACACATCTCTGATATGTTTTATCCCCACATGGGACAAATACTTAACAAACCTCAAATGCTGTAGTCATATTCAGAGATAATAAAACAGCCAAACATTTTAAATGCTGTTTTATCTAAAAACAAATGTACAGAATAGCATTTAGACAATAGAGTAAGCAAATCAATTGGTATGGTAACCCCTCATATCAACAGCCATGCACCTAACCCCCATCTAATATTAAGGAAGTCTAAGGTTGTTGTGTATTATAAGAGAAGGACATACCCCCCATCACAATGAATGTCTCTGACAGGGTGATTTTCAACAAAAATGTATTCAGAAATATAAATGATAAAACATATGGCACCAAATTGTTTATGTAATATTGAGGCTCTTACACATTTTGCAATATCTACATTACAGAAGATACACATTATTAAATCTTAAGCTAACATATACTTTATTTGAACAGAATTGTAGAAAAACACTAATTTTACCTTTACATAAGATACCTGAAGAAATATTAGTTATTTTGTGTTGTTTTTCAAATCAACAGAGTAAGTCTATTCTGTATCTGGCTATCCAAGTGTGCTGAATATGTCTAAATTTGTCTTTTTTCCTGCAGTTGTTATTGTATAGTATACAGCTTTAACTGGCTCTAAATATTATACGTAGGGAAAGGATTCAATGACATCTTCAAATGTTTATTTAATCTGGGAAGGGGAGTTTGGTAGCAGAAAGAATACAATATTTTGAATATGAAATTAGTTTACCTACATATACTGAAAACGGAGGAAAACTATTCTGTTTTTGTGCTTCATGTTTAAAAGTCTATAGCCACTGATGCTGAAATTTAATTTAATGACTAGGCAAGTAAACTAGTCCTTCTTGGGTACTGCCCAGACTACAAAGACATTCTGTCTATCTTTCTATCCATCTCTCTATAGAAAGAGAGGGACAGGAACAGACTTCACTGATATGCTTCATAACTTTTCCTAGTGTCAAAAGTTGCTCATTTATCATTCTTCTTTCTTGGAAAACAATAGCTTATGTGATAAAATAAAACTATAGTTTGCATTCCAAATGACAGGTCTGGTGCTTACACTATGTGGACTCTTTCATGTGCTTGATAATCAGTTTAAGAGCAAAGATAAAGGTTGTTTAGTATAATGTTTGACTCAGCTTTCTGGAACACCTAATACACTATTAGTTTGCATTCTTAGTCTGATTTGAAAATTTGCATAAGTATTTTCCTCCATATTATCATTATACACATTTAGTTCATCTGTTTTAATCCATTAGCTTTGGTTTCTAAGGAGATTCTGGAATCAGACTGGCAGCATTCAATGTTATGTAACTGAGATTAGTGAATCCCATGATATTAGAAATCTTTGTGCTACTCTTTTGAAATGCAATCATGATACTCTGTACTGAAAATGCTAGAACATTTGCTTCTTTGGCTTGAGTACTGAGCATACTGTGCTCTGGCAATGTTCATGGGAAACTAAGTTATCAGGAGTTCTTACCAGCATATTATCTTCAATCGTATTATTTAAAGTAAAACACTTCTTTTTCCTAGTTCATTCTTGGATTTATCCTTTGGTTGCCTTCATTTGTTTAAACAGTATGAAACCAACCTTATTTCAATACACTGAAACTAAAAACAGGCTGTGCTCTAGGTGGAAATGCAAAAGAAGATCCCCAAATGACACTTTGAAGACAGCTGCTGTACTTGAAATACTTTAATGGAAATTTCTTAACATTTCTAGCTTAGTTGTTTTATAAGCTACTGAACCTATCTTATAATATACATGAAGGACCTGCAGTACTGTAGGGTGAGAGAGAGAGAGAGCAAAGCAAACTGTTGGGAACTGATTGGCATAGCAGATGAATTGCTGATTGGGTGTGAGTGGAATATTGGAAGCCATTTAAGTAGCTATGGTTGACATCATGATTGTTTAATTTAATTAGGTTAAGCAACTGTGCATGTTTTTGCTGGACCTCTACTTCAGAAAGGATAATTTTTTTGGCCATCAACTCATTAACGAGGAGTTGCCACTATATAGACTGCACAAGGTACAAGTTTACCTAGCTATATTTCTGATGGCATTCTATAATTTGAACACAATGACTGAGTTCATGTCACTAATATGAACATTTTCAGGGCAGAAAGATGCATTGCCAGGAGTATACTTGTTTTCATTTTCCTTTTTTTTGTGTTTTGTTTTGCTTCTCACAGGACCTCACCCAACAGCTCCTCTACTTACATCCAGTCAACCTATTTGTTTATGAGGTATAGGACCTGGGCATTCCAAGGCTACCAGGCTACATAACAGCCCTACAGTGAATTCATTCCTGCCCAGTAATCCCAAATGGCCCTCCATTCCCTGGCAATAATTGGGTGGTGGGCAGCATGCAAGCATGCTGGTCCTACAGGGCGGCCTACCCTCTCATTGGTTCTTCCAAGCTCTGCTATTACTGTGTCCTGAGGTGAACCATGCTTCTGCACCCTGAGCCCCCTCAGCTTTATAGGTATGAATGAACTCAGACAGCACACCCTCAGTGGACCTGAACTCCACTGGATGTAACACCTAGTGCTCCTATATGGTGAGCCAGAGCTAACTCCCACTCCCCAAGATGGGCATGTTAGCAGAGGCTATGCACTCCCATCCTTTGCTGTCAGTTCCTACAGGGACCTTAGCCACTAATCCATCTGAGGTCACCTGCACATAGACAGGGCTTTCTTCTTGTCTGCTGCAGAGGTCACACTCCCCCTAGAGTATAATTCTTA
This sequence comes from Protopterus annectens, assembly GCF_019279795.1. Lineage (NCBI taxonomy): Eukaryota > Metazoa > Chordata > Ceratodontiformes > Protopteridae > Protopterus > Protopterus annectens. Next base: position 426,251,209 of record NC_056725.1, read on the forward strand.
AGGTATGTACCATAAATGTATAGACAGTATGTTCAAAATCTGGACTAAGTAAAATGTTACAAAGCGATATATTCTTTGCATTTCTTGAACATGCCAGGGAAACAAAAAAAACAAATATTCAGAGTTCCATTTATGCAGAAAAATAAATACAAATTCAGAGAAACAAGACTTTAATATGTTATGACTTGCTCAAGCACATTTCTAAATTCCCAAATATGTAAGTAGAGTGCCTAAATGTTCTCTTTTCATAATTCTCAATGGAAATATTAGGAAATGATTACACAACCAAAGAATGGTACAAAACTGAATGAGTCAAGAAAAAAAAGCAAATAATCCAAAGACAAAGCACTCAGTATAACAACAAATTCTTATATTCTTTACTGGAATGAAACAAGTGAAACTGAACACAGCAGTTTCAGTCACAAAGATTGTTCTGCATGTATAAAGCAGCATCTGAAAATACCACTCAAATAATGCTTAGAACAACATGTGCTCACAAACTGTCAAATTATTCTGCAATCGAAACATCCAGAAGTAGCAATCAAATATCCCATTTTCTTAAAGAAAAAAAATCACAATAAAAAGATTACCTGTAAAATATGTATGCAACACACTTCATAAAATTCCAAAATATGAATCCTTAATCCACTTGGAATAATTCCAGATTTTTGTAGAATGAAACTAAAAACTGAAATACCAAATCACTGCCCTAAGGGAAAAAATAAATAAATAAAACCAGCAGTAAGAAATATAAACAACCAACATCCAATGGATTCAAAGAATCAGTGCAAAATTCAGTGAACAGGACATAATAATTACCATATTACCAAATATGTATATAACTCTAGTGCATAGAAGAAACCTTAGAACAATAATGAACTAGAGTGCAATATATAACACATTACAATATAATTAGATGTCATTTGGTCTCATGGAAGACCCATTAATCTTTAAACAACTATGAACAGTAGATAAAAAATTGAAATGAAGACACTTAATACTTGCATTACAACAAATCTAATAAACATATATAAAATATTCACCCTACTTCAAAAAGGTGTTGCCACATGGAAAAGGGAAGTTTATAAAGCACATTAGGCACACCAACATAATAAAATGTTTTGCCACAAAACTTTACAGATGTTCATTTAAACCTAACATGCATAAAGCAGTGCTATACACTATCCACCTTTTTTCTTTTTGGTCAAGAACATACAACCGTCTCAGCTTATTAGGTATGCCCCAAGAAGTCTTCTCCAGCCCTATAAAAAACATCTGCAGAACAATAGATTTTAGTATGTTTATAAAAGGTAGTCATACCTCTCAACCTGGAATCATAATGCAACTGTCCAAAAATCTGTATGCTGATTAACATAAAATTGGCATACATAATTATTTGAACCCACCCATTCCAATGGAATTGTGGGATACTAATTTCAAACACAAACTGAAGAACAGACAAAATATTAAACACAAAATAAACAGAAGATTACAGTGTGTGTCCCTTGTAGCACCCAGGGCAGACTTAACTAAGATCCCTTGGAGACACACCTCTCAATCTTCCATTTCCAAAATGTGGAACAGCACCGCCTCTCACAGTGTGGAACATATCGACAAGAGACTTGGAGTACTCGGTAATAACTTCACTAGAAATTTCTCTACATGGTTAATAACTTCATACTTACAAAAAAGTTCTTTTGATGAATTAATATTTTCAGTACTACTTACTATGTTTATTACTGAGGAAAAAATCTTGAATATGTAACAGACCCTTTCAGTGCTGATTGCAGAACATTGTAGAACACGGAACATCTAAGACACAAAATGAAGTACACTTTTCCTTATGAATGAGTTACAACTTAAAAAAATGCAATGTGCGGGTTTCACAGTATAAAATAGGTGAAGGTTTCAGCCAATTGGATTATTGACCTTTATTTTATCATCAGAAATATTGACACTTCCCTTTTCTTGTCAGATCATATAAGATGCTTTACGATGAGAATGTCGTTTACCTCCAACATCTTTGCAGATGTAGTACTGTAATGTGAAGACATTATGTTAAGCCTGTGGCAGCATTTGCCATCAAACAAATTAAATTCAACAGCAAAGCAAAGTATAATAATAATAATAATAATAATAATAATAATAATAATAATAATAATAAGAGAATCAAAGAGTACAAAATGAGAAATGCAGATCTTCCCCACCCTCGTAAATCTCAACAGTCTACAAGTAATTGCTTACTTCCTGGTTCTTTCAGCTCACTCAGAAAGAAATCACAACCCCAGATGATCACCCAAGCTGAACATCTGCTTCTGGCTATCTGCAAGATTATCCCTTTCCTACACAGGGAATGGACCATTATACATAAAGCAATGAATCAGTGTGTAAAGAAGAGTTGCGATTTTTGAGCAGGTCATACAATTTTGTGTGCATAATTTCACTGCTTTCTCCTTTCAGCCATATCAGCTATCTGTCTGGAATGTAGGATGGTGACAGCACGTTTGGGCCATGTTACAGTATTGGGACAATGGGGCTTGTTAATATAGTGAAGGGGCAGATTCTGTGGATGCATTTAAGGCTTTTCAGTCACAGCTTATCTTAGGGTAGTACCAGATTTCTATTTTCTTAAAGAAAGTATCGTAAAGGTATAAATCCTGTCTCTCAAATATGCACATAGTGACTGCATACCTATCAATGTCTTAGAGCAAAAAATTTGGACAAAGCCACAAATAATGGAGGACAAAACAAAGGCATAAAAATAGTGACAATTTTTAAATATTGCTCTTACAGACTGACAGATCTGCATAGGATGAATTTTCTGAAGTACGAAGACTGAAAATCATATGTTATATCCAGTGGAGTAACTAGATTTTGTGCTGCCCCGGGCTGTCTTTGAATTTGCCGCCCCTCAAAAAATCATGGTCAAATAGCCCCCCCCCCCCCGCAGCCATTCCAGTGTCCTATTACTTGGCTATTTCTCCCCATTTACCATAAATACTATAATGTTAAATACTGCTTTATGCTTTAATTCTACAATGATTATTTGAACTTCATTTAAAACTTTTATTTTAAATGTTATAGCACAAACACTGATAGACAAAGCAATAGAGTCTCACAATGAAAGCAGACTTAACATTATAACTCCTCTGCCCTTCAAACTCACATTCATTGAAACAGCATTGAAACCCACATCCTATGAAAATGCATCTGGCCAGTGGCAGATAAAGTTTGCCTTTGGGCTGTTTTCAAATATATTTAGGACTATGCAAACATACATGTGTTCTTTGATTCACCTTCTGATTGTATGAAATTATTTTCCTTGTATAATACAGCACACTTGTTAGAGCATGTTTTATTGTTTTGAACATTTTTCCAGTAAGCAATGAAACAACACGTATGAACCAATAATGACAAATTGCCCAATTCAGAACATTTCCATCATAAAAGTCTACTCAAACTTCTGCCATTGCAATGCATCAGTATCAGTAAATTTGCACAATCTCTGCAGAAGTAAAAAACATCTAAATTCCATGTTAAATAGATCTGTAACTAATGAAGATGTAGCTGCTAGCAAACAACTTTATATTTAATTGTTTCATCTACAAATAAAGTGCCTGTTGCCCTTGAAGAATAAATCACCTATGTTACGCTAAAAAAATGATAAGCTAGTAATATTGCAATAAGGGAATGGATGGCAAACTGATAACAGGTTCATAGTTACTAGGTACCTCCTCCAAAGGAGGACATTTACAAGACTGCAGCATCCACTTCCTTTATAATACAACACAGTACAGTATCAGCAATCCATCCACATACTGTGGGAGTAGAGCCCACAGCCTTCTGCATCAAAAACAAGTGCACTACATGTTGTGCTACTAACAATTCAAACAGACTTGGTATAAACAGAACTAAACTTCTCTTCCCCTGAAGCTCTCAGCTCCTTGTAAAATCCACTTGACACTCAACTAAATCTCTCAACTTTGCAGCACAAGGAATCTGGAAAAAGCCAAAATTTATTGTGGGGGGTGGGGGGCAAAGGGCCAAAACCAGGGACACATTTTAAACATTGCTTGTATAATCTTAGATAGTTGCTAGAATAAAGTGTTTTGTGTTACCATGCATTTCCTGAAAGATAGGAAGACTGAAACTTAAATGGCTATCATTATTTAGTGAATTAATTTCTCACTAATTTGTCAGAAAAAAACACAAATTATAAGAGGAACAAACTAAAAGTATGAGCCAAACATTCCAGAGATTATGTGAAAATCTGGACAGTTGAGAGCTATGGACTCAACTCCTTGAATCACAAGTGGTGATATGGGTAGAGAATTCAGGTTCTTATGCTTAAGGTCCAGGGTTTGAGCCTGAGTAACACTAACCACCAGGTATACCTAACTGGGGCATTTTACACATGTACAATAACCACCAGGTAAACATAACTGGGGCATTTTACACACACAAACACACACACACACACACACACACATACACACACACACACACACACACACACACACACACACACACCCAATCAGAACCAGCACACACACACACACACACACACACACACACACACACACACACACACACACACACACACACACACACACAAACACCCCCACCCAATCAGAACCAGCACACACACACACACACACACACACACACACACACACACACACACAATCAGAATGAGCACACCCCCTACCCAATCAGAACCAGCACAAATGCACACACACATGCACACACACACACACACACACACACACACACACACACACACACACACACACACACACACACACACACACACACACAGCAATCTTAACAATATGAACCAGCGTGTGCGATACACACACACACACACACACACACACACACACACACACACACACACACACACACACACACACACACACACACACCAATCTTAGCAATAAGAACTAGTGCTGATGAATTCAACATTCGGCCTACAGCAATAGTAATAAGAACCAGCAAAATGAATTCATGAGTGCACTCGTGGGCAGCTGAGCAGCAATAAGAAAATGAAAAATCTCCTTACTTGGAACAGGCAGCAAAACAATCAAAGCAAATGCTGTACTGTTTTTCAAATTGTGCAGTGCACACAGAGATGTGATGTGACTGGAAGAACAGGATGTGATACTGTGGGACCTCTTAAAGAAGAATGCCTTTTTTAAAATTAAAACACTTAAATAAATATGTAAATGTGAAAATCCCAAAAATTTGACCCAGGATGGACTGCCCCTCTCACCCCTCCTAGCTATACCACTGGTTATGTCTGCTGCTGCTATGATTGCCACATTATTTCCTGACTTCTTCAGTCAAAAATTTTACTAGTGATTTGCCAATTACCAGAAAACTACAGTTTTATGAGAATTTGAGAAAAGGTCCACGGACCAAAAATATGAGGCGTAAATCTGGACAGTGAGCTATGCTATTTGATAAATCTAGTCCCATTTTTTTTTCTTTTACCTGGAGGAGGAAGTCGAGCCACTTGAGATAAATTTTCTCATCCTCGACCACCTGTGCTGTACCTGTCATTCCTGATTCCTGGCTGGGTCATCCGCAGTGGACTCTGCTCTACTGTTGGGCTGCCTGCTGTACTTAATACACTCACATTGCACTGCAGAGAAAGTTAAGAAATCTGAAACATTCAATGAAATACACAGAGGCAAACATTACACAGTACAGACCTTAGCCGAATTCCGACTGGCTAGCAGTCTGCCTCATGAAGCTGACGTCATTACGTATGCCCCTGCATGTGATGATGTCAGCAACAACTTTGAAAAATTTTTTTTTAAAAAAGTGAAATTCAGGAATTGAGCGGCCTCTCAGGAATTCATGGCATCCCATTATCTTGCCCTCAAAACCGGTAAATACCAAGGAATTCAGTACATTTGGGAGGTATGAGGGTAGTACTGTCTCTATCTCTGTGTGTTTATATACTGCTGCAATATTCTGAAATATGATGCCTAAATATATTCTGGAACTTCTGCACACAGAAAGAAATAGAAAGCTCTACATGTATAATGAGATATGTGAATGACCTGGTCACTTGCTCAAGTGACGACCTGCCTAGGGTAAAAATTTTTGTGTATTTTGTAGAAAAATGTTTAGTTTTGAGAAACTACAATTTTTGCAGTTGCCACATGACTATGATAAGACTGGTTGGGCCTCATAGAACAAATCCTTTTGTGGTGACTCAGAATCTGTGAAATAGTGTTCTGTTTACAAAATATATCGTAACAGTTGTTGGGCATAATGTTCCATAAATAACCATGCCTTAGTTCATATGTTCAAAGGTTTATAGATGTGTACTAGACTAATTGCCACAAGTACTCTTTAAGCTTAGCAAGGCATCCCAAATCAGTGACAGTTTCTGGTCCCCTTGATAAGTGCAAGCAGAGGCTTGGGAGAGGAATCATTTACAAGCAGGGGCCTGAGAGATGAACCATTTATAGGCTGTCTGTGTCCATTAGAGGCATCGGTGGAAAACCAGGGATCAATTACCTGTTCCCCATTCGATTGTTCAAGTTACACTTGAATTCAGTTATGGGGAACTGTGCCTAACATGAATGGAGACCCTGTTCCAGAGAAGGAATAACCTCTGGGAATATATACCTGTCTCTTCAGCAGGTTCTATTTATATCACAGACAAGGTTTAAGTCTTTAGAATGGGTAATTCTGGTGCTGTTTGTTTTGTGGATATGCAGGAGGTCCAGAGTGAGGTCTGACAATGCCCTAGATGCCAGGCATAGATCTCCCCTCAACATCCTGCAGGATACAGAATACAGGGGTAGGACTTTGAGGCAGTCTGCAGAAGGCATTTTACTTATGCCCTTTATTCTTTTAGTGAGGAACCTCTGTGGACATTCCAACTGTTGGATGTGCCTGGTTACGTACATACCAAAGGGGCAGTGTACTCAATGGTAGGTCTGATGAATGCTGAATATAGTGGAATCATGACCTCCCTGGACCTAGATGCTATACCTTTGTTTATAAGTTGCACAATATTGAAGGATTTCCTCACTACTGTTGACATGTGTTGTTCAAAGGATAGATTACTGCCATGCATGTCCCCAAATCCCTGACTACTGGACCAATTCTTAGGGGTGTGTTGTCAATATGATAGTTACCAGGAGGTGGATGACTTCCCAAAGGATACTGTTATGCATTTCTTGGCATTTACTTTTAGTCCATGGCTCTTACACAAGTAATTTGTCTGTGTTTGCCCTTCCTGGAGAACATTAGTGTCATTGGGGGACTGTATGGCTGATCTTTAGGTCAGCCAGAGGCCCTTGACATTGGGCGTGACCTCAGAGAAGTAAAGACAAAAAGAAATGGCCCCAGGACCAATCCCTGACAGACTCCACTTGTGAGTAGCCTCTTTTTAGAGGTGGAATCTCCAATTCTAAATTCTTGAGTCTTCTCTGTGAGCCAGCTGGTTATCCATCGGGTGACATAAGGGTTTCACCTGACTGGCTACTACTAGTGCTGATCTCACCACACCTTCATGCTGCAAGGATACAATGCCCCTTTAATTCTTCTCTCACCAGAGGCAAAACAGTAGCACCAATTGCAAGATGAGAAGCAGGTCATAGGCTCTTTGATAATCAGCAATCTTTTCCCAGATGATGCAGGAATCTGTAGGGCTGTTGTAGCCTTTTCCTGGCAGATACCTTGAATAGCAACCAGACCAATCAGTAAGATCCCACACAGATACTGACTGTCCAATCAGAGACAGTCAGAAGTCAACACTCTCTGCTCTTTCTCTCTCCAGGAGCAAAATATAAGCACAAATTCCAAGCTGGCACATATTAAGCAGTTATCAGGTTTTTTGGTGATCAGCAGTTTACAGAAAATAATGTCACTGTGTGCCTTCTATCACCAGGAATAAAACAGAAACACTAATCCCAAGATGACTACCGAGAGGCAGAATGTGAACTCTCCAATAATTGGTGGTCATAGACTAGATGCTGCAGATTTTAAAAGTAAGATGGAACAATTGAGTTTATATCCTAAGAGTTGCAGTGTGCACTAGGCAGTTAGATATGAAAGAGGGGGTGACGCAAGCTTCACCAATCTAAGGGAACAGCCACTACTTGTAAAAGAGCAGGCTTTTTTGGAGGGGGGTAGGCTCTTAGTATTCTGGCTCTGTGGAACACAGTGGGATGGCCAATACATTTAAACAGCTGAAGTGAGGTGTCTTCACAAAATGATAATTTTGTCCTTACAAATGAAAGAAGAGAAAGAAGAAAATATGTGATCAAATTAACTTAAGCAGTGGGCAACAGCACCAGGGAGGAAGAGTGGGGAAATTCTAATTTCTGTGTGACTCATAGACATATCTCTGGTCTCTTTCCTAGTTTAAATATGCAGTTGAAAGCAGAATACAATTAAAACAGAATGTAAATGAAATACACCACAATGTACAAAATAGAAATCAATGAAGCAAAACAAATTACAAGAAAGGAAAAACAAACTAACCTTCCCTAACAGCAGTCTGTAGCAAAGTCTGAGTGACCTTTTCCAGTAAAAGTAAAAATCAATTAATTCTGATCCATCTTGAAAAAAAATCACTTTTGTATATTACTCAGTCTGAGACTCCCCATATAGCTCCCCATTGACCTATTGGAATGAAACTGTAACTGCTTACCCAATGACATAATCTTGTTGCTATTTAGTCCACAGGTTATGACAGCCTGACTGTAACCTCTGTGATGAAAATGGAGCACCAAATCCATTGAAAACCTGTCACAGGCATTGACAGAACCACTGATTCCCTTGAGGCATAAGGTCTGGAAATAGGAATGCTTCTGACGACATGTTTGGGATGACAACTGGTGATATACAAGAAGGATATTTTAGAAAAGGGTTTTATATATAAAGTGATAACAATAGAACTGTCTACTGTTTTAGTCACTGAAACATTGAGAAAATCAGTAGAAAAATAAAACATTTTTAAGAAAAATGATTATCAAATAATTTGCTTTCAGATAATCCAAAAACTGTTCCACACAAGCCAGCAGCCATTCAAATAACAATGCCACATGTTAACATTAATCAAGAAAGCTATGTGTTCATCATAAAAGGGTTTAACATCAAGGAGCCTCATAAAGAGCTTGGCATATATGGGTACAAATCCAACATCCATAATGATACCCTGCAACTGAGCCTGCACTCATTGGCTGAGTAAGAAACATTTTTTTTCCTCCAAAGCCAACTTGGATAGCTGTAACAGAAAGGTGATAAATTCTATACTGTAAAATCCAATGTAGTTTAGCCAATATTCTAATGCTGCCAAACCAGCCATATGGGGAATAAAAGCATAAAGAGAGGTCACATCAAGTGTGCACACATACCACATCTGGTCTACACACACACACACACACACACACACACACACACACACACACACACACACACACACACACACACACACACACACACACATGCATATACATACATAAGTTGGAGGAATTTCTTAGTATCTTGGATATGTACCCTAACTAAAAATTGACAAGGGCTTTAAACACATTCAGAAATTCAGATAAAGTTGTAGTAATGGAGCTACAATCAGATACAATAGGACATTCTTTTGGGTTTTGTAATGATCTTTATACTGTAGGAAGGAAAAAAATATGGCACACGGGATCTTAGATGAAAAGTTCTCTGCATAAAAAGTCAAGTAGAACCCAGTATTCAATTTAATCACACATAAAAAGAATCAGTAATGTCCTTAAAATGTGAAGTAGTATCATACAGTAAAGGGTATGATACTATAAATTTTTAAATGGCAAAATTAACTAGATATAAATATAAATATAACATATAACATATATATAGATATAAAGCCCATGATATAAAAGTACAATAATAACCCTTTAGCTGTTTGGGATAACACAATCTTTTTGTGGGAACATAGGCAGTGTAAAGCAATCCATTCTTTCACTGAAGGTTGGGCGTCGGGCTGGCAACTCGGCACCATAAAAAAAATCTACTGTCAATCATTAGTGGAACAGAGTTCCGCTGTGGCGACCCCTAACCAGGAAAAGCCAAAAAGACAAACAGCAACAACAACAAACTTTTAAAGCACTCAGGGTTATTATTTGAATCATACATACAAAATTCTTATCACCATTACTGCTAGTATGCAAAATGCCCTTAGATCAAGTAAAAACAATAGATGTCAAAAAGGCTTCAATGGAATCGGAATTTTATTTTTATTTATTAATCAGTCTTGGACTCTCCATACACATTCCCCTTGACCTACTGGAATGAAACTGTAACTGTAACTGTAATTGTTATTTATTTTATTTTTTTAATTTATTTAACATTTGTTTTTATAATTAAAAGGAACTAGTGCATTGGCATTAAAACTTCAAAGTTAACAGAAATAGTAAGAAAAAAAATCAATATAAACACTTACAAATTTCTACACAACTAGTCAAAAACTGACAACAGCTGATGACTTTGCCCCACATGTAAGGGTACATTAGTGACTATAACTCCTCATAGAAAACATTTCATATTTAATTCATTATTAAGGCCTCTGTGATACAAAGCCGCTAATGAAATAATATGCTGTGCCTCATCTTCTAAAAGAAACTGGATGGAATCCAGATGTAAATTAACATACTGAGACACTTAGCTCAGAATGATGAATAGCAAAAGATGCTATGCTACAGAACTAGCGATGGAAGCATTATGAATATCTCTCATGTGCTAAGAAAATCTTGATCTGACCTGTCAAGAAGGTTGTACAATATGGTATTTATAATATGGACAGCTTAAAGAATACACTACTCCAAACTGATAACAATTCCAAGTCTCATGTAAAAAAATGGTGTGTCCATTTAACTGAGCTCAACACTAGAATCCCAAAATGCTCAGACAGAGCATCCCTTTCATGTAAAAGCCATCTGACTGGTTACTGAGTTGGGAAACTTTCCTGAATGTACAAGAAGGACTGGTTACTGAGTTGGGAAACTTACCTGAATGTACAGGAAGGCCTATCAAAGAGGAAGACCTATACTAGGATACTTTGAGGGAATGTTTTAAAATGCCCCATGGAACCTGATTACCCAAAATAATATTCTAATGTTGTATAATAATTCTAAATACTCCTTCTATGAAAAGTCCATGTCTAGTAATAAAATAAACATCCTAGGTTGGGTTGTAAATTAATCGCAGTGACAACAGCCTAATATGGTGTAAAAATTACTTTAACTATTAATGTTTTTTTTTATTTACCCCTTAGTCATCTGTACTAGATAATACAAGCACAAGGACACTGCACTCTGTACTTTGTAATGCCAGGTGCCTAAATAGGAAATGTATTGATCAGGAAACTTACCGAACCAGTTAACATACAGATGTGGGAATTTCCACAGAGGCATGTTTTATTGGAAGATCTCCCATAGAGATGAGAGGCTGCCAAGGATTTTACAACACTAGCAGAAACAGACTAGATGGTGGAGTATTTATTTACATTATGCTTACTGCTTGTGCTAGCAATAGTTTTAAAAGTGACACCTCAGAAGTCAGTGCAGTCAATATTGCTTGGCCAAAAAACAGATACAACAATACTGTTTTTTACAGTAGCACCTCACTTTCACAAGGTTAGTCTAATATTTTTCTACCTGATCTAAAAAGGTATGTTAAGAAAATTACATTTTAGAAGGAGACTTGAATGCTCCTAGCATCAACTGGTCATCAGTTGCTGCTCAAGGTAAACTTGATGACAGGATACTCATAGATAATCAATGACCTTGAAACAGTACAACTAGCAGCATAACAAATTGGAAGGGTCCTCACTATTTGTGCAACACAAGTTCTTAAAAATATGGCAGTTTACTGTTAGCCAATTCAGACCACATAGGTGTAACATGGCAAGCTGCGTATGATTTATTTCACAGCAAAAGATGATTATAATTAAGAAATGTTATGCTGCAGACTGTGTATTCATTAACAAAGTATTGCCAAATTGGAAAATTGGAAAGTTAAAAGTGGGCGGCTGAGATGACTGCTATGAGTGCAGAAGATTGCTGGCATCTTTTTTACAAGTTCAGTTTTGTGACTAATAATTGTGTTCTCACAAATTTGCAAAGGGTTTATCAAGTAAATAATAATAATAACCCTTGGTGGTCTATGTCCTTATTTCATCAATCCAGGAAGGAAAAGATAACATGGCAAGCCTATAAATGAATCCAATTAGTTTAAATGGCATGATACAAAAAATTGCACTAGCAAAAAAGTTTAGGGCAGAAATTAGGAAGTCAAAGATACAGTACAAACTGAATTACGTTAAGCATACTGTAGATAAGATAATGCTTTAAAAAGGGTTCTGCTAAAATGCATCTTCTGGCAGCAAGTGCAGGAGATTAAGGCCATAAACTGCTAAATATCTGCTTCCTGCGGTTTGATTTTCTCTTCTACCATTTGCGTACTGCATGACTCTGAGCTTGTCACTTAACCAATCATTGGACTGGGGTATATGGGAGGTTGGAATAGACTCCTCAGTGGTTTCATGGACTGCATGTGTAGTAACTACCTATGAAAATCATAATACTATTCCAAACATCGATGACTGTCTGGTAGTACATATAAAGTGGAATAATGAAGTGTTTGCAGCTTTTTTCTGCAAAAGCAAGCATTAACATGAAATGGCAGCCAAACTTTATTTGCTAAAGTAGGTGGAATTCTTCTAACTGTTGTTGAGAAGTGGGTATCTGAGTCCTTGAGCAAAACTTAGAATGCTTTGGCTACTGGTCCAGATGACATGAATAACTTATTTTTAAATTGAATTAAGCACAACATTTTTACATGCCTCACTTTTTTATATTAGTTGATTATTAAGAAAGATTATGTTCTCCAAATCTGGAAATTCCCAACATCGTGGTGGGGGAGATCAAGGTAGCATTAGTCATTAGAGACCTATTAGCCTTACTATTATATTGGGCAAATGCTTTGAGAGGGTTGTGCTAAAATGCATTAAAGTATTTTATTTATTTATTTTACATTTGTTAACCAGGAGAGTCCGACTGGATACATGTCCATTTTCAGTGGAGGCCCGGGGAGAAAAGCTCCAGGTACATAACAGACATATGAACATTGTTAGTGCAAAAAAGGAAGATAGTTGAGTTCTAAATACAATATAAAGATACATCACATCTTGGGAAAAAAATAACAGCAGCATATAAAAAAAAACATAGGTCAGTTACAAAGGCGAGGCGCCTTGTTAAAAAGCAGTTAAGGATAGTGAGGTAAGAGAAGGGTAAATGATAGTGGTTAATCAGGTTTGGAACAGGGACATTGCCAGAGAGTATTGAGATGGGGTTTAAGCTTTTTTTTTAATTGTAAGAGTGAAGGTTCTGAGGTGAGCATGGTCGGTAGGGAGTTCCACATTTTATCTACAAAGTTTGAGAATAGAGAATCCCCAGCAGAATTATTGGCTTTGGTAGTTTGAGCTAAGATCTTATTGGAGGAGTGTAAAGATTGCAGGTTAATATAGGGGTGAATGATGTTTTTCAGAGCTGGTGTTTTCTCTGGGTGATACAGTATCTGGTGAGCCGTTTTGAGTTGGTTGAAATGGAGTTGGCTGGAAAACTCTAACCACCCTAGTTGCTTCAAGTTAGTGCAGTGGTGCGTTCTAAAGGTGGAATTTGTGGCAAATCTAGCTATGTGATTGTAACAAGAAGCAAGTTTGTTAAGGGTTGTCTTGTTTAGGTTTGTAAAGAGGGGGAGGCATAGAAAAGAGTTGATAGTAGGTGTGTGCTGGCAATTGTAATTTTAGCGTGAGGAGTGAGAAAGTGTTTTACTTTATAGAGAGAGAGCCAAGCTTTTTATTGACAGTTTTGATAGTAAGATTGAAATGGGTGTCAAATTTAAGGGAGTTATCAATGGTAACACCTAATAGTTTTGTGTGAGCTTCTGGTGATATAGTGATTCCATTGGAGGATGTAATAGAGAAGGTGGGGGGAAGAGTCTTGTTAGTGGGTGAGAAAGTAAGTAGTTTTGCTTTGTTGGGGTTGAGAACTAGTTGACGACTTGAGAACCATTTTTCTATTAGGTTGAAGGTGTCTTGGGTTGAAGCAGTGAGGTCTGCCAGGTTGGAGGCAGTGCTGATGATAGTCGAATCATCTGCATATTGAATGCATGTGGCATGGGGGTGATTGTGGGCAGGTCATTAACAAAGATGGTGAAGAGAAGAGGGCCAAGAATAGATCCTTGGGGAACTCCAAGTGTAACAGGTAGGCATATGGATAATTTGTCCTGCCATAGAACAGCCTGTTGCCTATTGGACAGGTAGGATTGGAACCATTTCAGCATGGAATTGCTGAGTGATAGTTTTTTTAATGTATGGAGGAGTTGAATGTGGTTCACCATATCAAAGGCCTTGGAGAGGTCTCAGAAAAGAGCAGATGATAGTTTATTATTGTTTCTGAAGTTATTGATGGTATTAGAAAAGGATAGTAGGGCTGATGTGGTACTGTGATTTGGCCTGAAGCCATGTTGGGAGTTGGCTAGAATTTTATTTTTGGTGAGGTGTTCCATCAGTTGTTTTTGGACACACTTTTCCATAATTTTGGCCAGGGGTGAGAGTATAGCTATAGGTCTGTAGTTGGTTAGCTCTAGTGAGCTACCACCTTTATGGAGAGGAATAATGTGGGACATTTTCCATATGGAGGGATGAAGGCTTCTGACAAGGTACGGTTTATGATTATGGAGACGGGATAGGAAATGGCCTCAGCTGCTTTTTGCAGAAACTCAGCTGGGAGAAGGCCAGCTGCTAGCTTAGTGGGTTTTAGTTTTTTAAGAAGAGATGTTATAGAGGATATGGGTACTGGATCGAAGGTAAATAGATGATCTGATGTAGTTGTAGTATTCTGCTGACATGGGTAGTGGAGTGGGCTGGGTGTTTGTTTGAATTGTGTGGCCAGGGATTGTATAGTTTCTGTGAAGAAACTATTGAATGTGTTAGCAATGTTTACAGGGCACTGTTGTTTGCAAGTTGTTGGAGTGGGAGTGGTTGCCTGGCCTGGGTGCAGGAGCTTGTTTAAGCCTGCCCAGAATTTTTGTGGATTATTAAGGTGTTTGTGTTGGAGGTGGAGGAAGAAGTTTTTTTATCATTTAAGATCATTCTTTTAGTTTCATTTCTAAGTTGCCGGAAGGTTTGGTGGGAGTGTGGGTCTTTAGAGGTACGCCATGTGACCCACATCTTGTTTCTAGATAGGATTTTGGATTTTGTTTCCTTAGAGAGCCATGGTGCGGTTTTGGTTTTAGTTCTAATGGACTGTATTGGAGCATGGGAATCTAGAATCTTGAGGAAGGTGGTGTTGAAGTAGATAACTGCCTCTTCAAGAGGAAGAGACTTGAGTATTGTCCAGTTGTGGGCTTTAAGTTCAGTTTGAAAAATGGAGGCGTTGAATTTATTATTGTTCCTGATTTTTTTTTATGGTTGTAAGAAGGGGGGTGATTTTCTTGAATTTGATAACATAGGTGAGTAAGTGATCACTCATGTCCTCTGGGTGAGTACCTGCTGAGTACTGGTCAGGATCTTTATTAGTAAGGATCCAGTCCAGGATGCTGTCTTTGTTTTGGGGTTTACCTAGTCTGGTAGGAGTGGATATGAGCTGAGAAAAGCCATGTAGATTTATGCTGCTAGATGGGGAGCTAGATGAGAAGGAATTCCAATCGATGTTGAAGTCACCTAACACTATGGATTCCTGGGGGTGAGTTTGAGTTAACCAGTGGAGAAAGTCCTCTAAGGTTTTGTTATTATTGTTGCCTGGGGGGATGTAAATACATGCTATATTTATGCTTTTATGTTTGTTTGGTTGAAGTTTTACAAGTAGAATTTCGGCATTGTTTGTTAGGAGGGTTTGTAGAGAGGCAAGGGAGATTTGTAATGTATTTTTGTAGAGTATGGATACACCGCCACCTTTACGAGTTATTCGGTCTGCTCTTAATATATCATACCCTGGTGGGATTATCTGTGTGTCTTTCATACTTGGTTTAAGCCAGGTTTCTGTGAGACATAGTAGGTCTGGGGAACAAGTAGCTAAAAGGGCATGTAGGTTGTGAATCTTATTATTTACACTTCTGATGTTTAGATGACAGGTCAGAAGAGAGTTAAAGGGTCTAGAGTTTAGATTGAGAAGTGGAGGGGAGGATAGGGTGGAATTAGAATTGAGTGGAGGGGAAGGGCCAGGGTTGGGGTGGATATCACCATCTGTGGCTAGTCTGTGATTCAGAGTGGTAATGAATTTGAGGGCTTTGAGTAGAGGTTTGTAGTAATGTTTAACATTTGGCCTAATATTGGTAGGTTTGATAATTACATAGCGTTCGAGTTCTAACTAAATAACTTTGTTATTAAAGATATAAACAACAGGGCTTTATGAAGGGCAGATCTTATGCCATCAATTGACTTCAATTTTATACTAGTGTCATTGATGCACTGGATACAGGCTTACCAGCTGACATTCCGTTCTTGGATCTTGCCAAAGCATTTCATTCTCATATTTCTAATTTCAGCTCTAAAGAACAAGAATCTTAACTCCCTTATTGTCAGGTGGATCTCAGTTTGGTAAAAGATAGATATAAAATGTTCAATCTAGTAGTTGCATATCTGAGAAGGAGTGCCCCAAGAATTGGTGTTGGGATAGTTTCTGCTTAATATTGTTATGTCCACCATGCTTTCATCAGATAACACCTGGGTGTTGAATTTGAGGACAATGCAAAACTTACAAGTACAGTATCATTCACTCATGAACACAGAGTTTGTTACACCTGGATCATTTGTATCAGTGGTTTGAAATGCATTAGATGCATTTCAATTAATACAAATGGAAAGTTGTGCATTTGGAGCATTTAAACAACCAGTATTCCTGTGCCTTAGACAATAACATCTTGGAAACATGCTACAGATTTCAAGTTTTGATAAATATCGATCTGTCACCACAAACTCATGTTGGTTTGGTAGTCAGGAAATGTTTCAATTTTATCAGTATTCTACTGAAATGCATTGCTTTGATCTATAAATAGACCTGTATCCTACTGTGCAAGTCAATTATCTGGCCAGTTTTAGAGTATGGTGCTTTTCTGCTCCTACAACCCTAGGGATAATGCTAGGATGGAAAAGGTCAAGAAATAGTATTCAGAACAAACTATCAATGTGAAAGGACTTGGCCACCAAGACAAATAGTGAACATTAGAGTTGAAGTTGGTTTACCTGTTGATTATATAGGGAGAACCAATTTGGGTCTATAAGTGTTAGAAAGATATAACCATGTCTTTTAATTTTTCATCTGTCAGTGTTAAAATGAGAAACAGCCATTAGTTAATTGTGAATGACTTTTACCACACAAATCAAACGAGGAAGTTTTATCACTGCACAGTAGCAAGATCTTTGAACTGTTTACCTCTATTTGTTAAGAATTCTCCAAAACTTAATTACTTTAAATGCAACGTACATATTTATTTTAAAGGGGAGGTTTTCTTGACTTATTTCACATAGATCATTGTGCTCTCATATAAGGACCTGAGACATCTCAGTAATAATATAGCATTGCAATTGTCATTACTAATAGAGTGCTGAGCATAAGAGAGACCTTTTCTATTAGAATAAAAAAATATGAAAGGAAGTTGGCAACAATTTCAGGCTTTAAGAAACAGTTCTACAAATATGTTAAGTTAAACAGTAAAAATAGTCATTGAATAACATTTCTATACTACCTAATGGAGAAATTCTATCTGATCCCATATTTTTTGCTGAATAATTTATATATATGTTCTCAATCACTTCATAACTTAGCAAGATACTTTGAAATACCTATTTAATCTCTATGTGCAGATAGTTACTTCTGCCCTTTTATACCTTGTGATTTGATTGTAAACATATTTAAGAAAACTGGCAGTAAATTATCCATGGGACCAGACAACATTCCAGCTACTCTGAAGACAAAGTCTCATTTAATTATTAATAATATTACATAAAACGCTTAACCACCTGCTAGCTAACTTTCATGTTCCATTGCTTTGGAATATATATTATCTCACCAAAATATTAAAAAAGGTAATAAACTAGATCTGGCTAATTATGGACCAATTAGTCTTACCTCACTAATTTGCAGATGCTTTGAGATATGTCTATTGAGCTTATTTTCTGACAATATGAACCACAAATTTATCACTGACTTATGCCAACATAGATTTAGTGCTGAAAGGTCTACGATAACAAATCTGATTGAATTCAGTGATGAAGTTACTATTGTACAAGATTATGATTTGAAAATATGAGTTATTTTCTTAGCTCTAACCAAAGCTTTTGATTTCTACCCCAGAAATCTATTACTCAGGCCTGAAAGAGCTACAGATATAACCCCTTCTTAGTGAATTGGATTAACAATTAGTTGTCTGGTCAAACTCATTGTGTTTCTGTTCGAAGTACCAACTGTAACTACTTGCCTGTGTCTGCTGGAATTCCACAAGGCTCGATATTGAGGCCATTTCTGTTTAATTTGTTCTTCTCCACCAATCCATCAAACAGACAGTGTTGACTTGGTAATTATACAAATGACTGCAAGATAGGTTTCTTTGCTAATACTAGCAAGGATTGTTTGAAAATTGACACATTTCTAGGAGAGTTCTCAGCATGGGCAATATTAACAGGCTTAAAATGTTGTACAAATAAATGCCAGGTACTATATTTTGGTAATCCTACCATAAAATGTCCACTAAATCTGACTAAGTCTATATTGAAGGAGGTAAATGAACATAAAAATCTTTGAATTTTGATTACATCTGAATTTTTCTTTTGACAATCATGTGTGCAGCGTAAGGAGAATGTCTCTTAGACTGTTACTTAAATCTGTTTCCTTAAACTTATATTTTTCCCTTTGTTAAATGTACCAATGCCTTTTTCATATATACTAGGACACAGTTACATAAGATAGAAAATATTAAAAAAGGAAATTCACCAGATATGTACCTTCAGTGAGGCATCTGGGTTATCCTGATTGAATCAAGAATTTAAAACTGTTTTCCATGCACTATAGATATTCTAGGGGGGGAAAAATTACAAGAGTAAAACGTTCATAATAATGACTTATTACAGGCATATTTTGATGTGATTCCTACTAACAAACATAGAAGTCAGAGGTATGATAACATAAACTTCTACATTATTAAAAATGAATAAATATCAGAAACAAATGTATCACTCAATGACCAGACTCTGTAATAAAATTCCTTACAATATTAGATTTTCTGTATATAAATGAAGGCTGGATGCTTGGGTGGGTGATGAGGTATATAACATGACTTTCAATGAAAACAAGTTCCTTGATGGCCTTCAGCTCTGACCAATGTACAAACAACTTATGAGAATGTATGTGAATGTCCATTATTAAGGACCCTCTTAAGTGTATCATCCAGACATATCTGTTCAAAATCCCTAGCCAAAAAGTGATCCCTAATATCCACATCAACATGCTGAAAGTCTTCATTGTCTGAACAAATTCTCAGAGCCCCACCATCCAAAAAACACGTGGAAGGCACTCAAAAATTCCCTGTAAGGTTGAGACTTCAAGAGGTGTAGAGCATGGGAATGGAAACTATCAAAAAGCTATTAGATGATGTGGGTTTCCAAACCATTTTGGTTACAAGCTTCTCACATTTAACATATATGAACAAATCAAATTATTCTACAAAACATTTTTGTATCTTATAAGTAAATTTAATACCAAATCTATTCATATTCAACCTAGAAAAAAATTCTCAGAGACCCAGAACCTCTAAGTATTAAACATAAATCATCAAAATAATGTCAATAAAAATATTCCTCTCAAACCAGTAACAGTCTTGATACATGTATTCTTATTCTAATAGACACATAAGTGCATTTTGCATACATTGGGGGCAGGCCTTGGTTTTATTCCAGTACTTTTTAACCATAAAAATGACTTTAAAAGAAAAAAAAAATTTTTTTAAGACAGAATTTTACTAAATAAATAAGAAAATTTTTAATCGCACATACACAGACACAAACACGCACAAAAAGTGTAGGTTGACCACATGTACGGTGACAGTAAATAAACAAATAAGATAATATATAAATAATTAAAAAAAACACAATAAAAATCATATCAGTCTATTCCTTTCAGTCTGTGAATTAAGTGACCACTATAGCTGATGTAGGAAAGGAAAATCTATCTCCAGGTATTACAAATACAAATCTATTATAATACCTGCTGTCTTTATGGGCTGCAAATGTGGGGTACAATAGGTCTACCAAGAAGGTATTTGGGGTCCTTATGAATCTTAGCAAGACAGTAAAATACTGGAACTAGTGGATTATAAACAAAAAGTTGTGTTAGTGTAAACTCAGAGAGCAACCCTTCACTACTGCATCTTCTAAAAGATAGCATAATGAAGACTGAATAGTAGAAAATAGATTATATTGAAATTTCAGAAAAGCAACCTAACTGTTACTGTTCAGCAGACTATGACACATTTTCAAATAAAATTATATAGACATAGCAACAATATTCCCAACCTAATCAGCAGGTTCAATAACCAAATTATCATCTCAAGACATGTTTTAAAGTTATCTGTGAACCTTTAGAAATATATATATATATATATATATATATATATATATATATATATATATATAAAATGGTGTGCCATTTTATGTTTTCAAAGTATTTAATGACTTCAGCTTTAACTACTTTATCTGCTTAACATAAAATTGGAAGAATACATTTTGTTTGCCTTTTGAATTCAACTTTCTGAACATCACTATTTAAGAGAAACAAATTTGAATTAATATTCTGCTTCCTGTGGTTAGACAGAAAATAAGTATTTAACTGTATTGTTCTTACAAAGAACCAAAGATCTAATAACTCTACAGAAGAGAAGCCTTCTACACAGGAATACAATTTAATCCTCTGGAAAGAGTCTTAAAAAAATTATGTTAAAGATGTATCTCCCAATTTAATTGCATTCTGAAAACAGGAATCCATGGAAGAACTAATTACAGCTTTGCTCCTGAGTTTGTAATTTGGTTAAAATGAAGGATTCTCTCCTTAGGATTCTATAGTACTTACAGCTCACTGTGGTAGTTTTTCAGAAGCTAGCGAGTTTTCAGATTTCTGCTTAGTGTTGACAGAATTTCTACTTTTATTACATTGAAATGTAGAAGAGCAGAACCCTGTCTCAATTCATGTTTGTTTAATATAAATTCTCTCATTCCCTTGTTAATACTGATGGTTGTTTCTCTGTACAACATTCTTTCTCAGAATTCACATCTACAGTCCAATGATTTTAATGTCATTGCTATGACAACCAGGGAAACCATTCCACAGCTATATTCCTCTGCTCATGGAGAAGCTTGTGCATTTTACAAGATGTTACTGTTTCCAAATATAGCTCCATTTTATTAAATAGTTCTCTTGCTTCTTGAGTAATCCAATGGGATATATACACCAAGACTGCAGAGTTCTTCCTGAAGACTGCATATCTTTACAGTCAGTAGATCATATTAATTTTTTATATTCAACACAAATTTTAAGAATATCCAAGGAACAGGTAATGGGTGCAACTTCTCATATCTCCTTAAGGTCATGATATTTGCTTATAAAATAGAAAGGAGGTTTTGCATATCTTTTCAAATCACTAGAAATAATGTCAAATGTAGGATGTTGTAGAAGGGTTACATTTGTGGAATAATTAATTTTCTCTTGAATATTAAACTGTAAATCTTCTAAAATATCAATGATTCTAGTCACCTGGGAATTAAAATCTGTCTCAGGGTTCAATGTCACATTGAAATCACCAGTTGTTAGAATTTTTGTCTCATTTGATTGCAAAGAAAAATGCTCCATTTATCAACAACCATTTTATGGATTCCTAGAATAATAATAATAGGTAATAAATGCAAGTCTAAGTTTAAACACACAATATTTTTTCAGCAAGACTTCTAGTATTTAAATGTCCTTAGTTCAAGTAAACACAGTGGGAATCAAAAATAAAACCAGACTTTTGTTTTTAACATAAAAAAGGCTTCAAAGCACATTACCTAAATCATGTAGGACTGCCTTCTCAAAGGCTGGCACTATAATGTATTAAGGAGGTTGAAAGAATAACAATAAAGTTTAGAATTATGAAAAGTATTAGGTGCCAAACTCCCTTTCTGACTGTTGCCATCCCAGAGCCAGAATTTCAAATGTAACTTTCTGGAAAATGCCTTTAAGTATGGCATAAGCTGAGACTCACTAATAACTTAAGCAGGTATAGCATTAAGTCCTTTATTTAATACAGTCCATACTCCTAAAGACAAATAATATGAATACATAGTTATACCTAAATTAGTTATATATTTATTACTTGCTAATTGTTAGCATTCATGTGATGTACAAAAAACAGTCATAATGTCTCTTTTTGCCTCCTTGTTCCACCCCTTATGATTTCAAATGGGTCCTTTGGTGAAATGAACAAAATCTTAGGAGTAACATGTGAACATTTAGCAGACTGTATTTGTAGTGGAAATGTATCATCAGTAACACACATATCTGATAATAAAGAGTCTGAACTATGCAAAGTGGATTTTGGTAGTTGACATTACATTTGCATTTCCTACAAATGAGATTGTTTCTTGTTTTTACTAATGTCAGCATTAAAATATAGTAAGTGATTATATTCATGCCAAGTAAACTATCTGTGATTATTATAATCTGCTTTATTTCAAGTATAATTATTTAATTTCCTAGCCTACAGTTGTCTCTCAAGCTCATTCACATGTTTTAGATGTTTATCATAAAGACTAAGATGCAACTCATGATCTTCATATTGTAACTTGCTTAAGCATTTTTGAACCAACTTGTTTAAATTAGAGACCTGATGTTCATAATATTTAACTACTTTAGAGAAATACATAAAGGTAATCTTATACTGAATCAAATGTCATTTTTTAAAGAACAGCTGTTTGCATCTACCTTTGGGTCAGGAGAATCTATAATCCATCCTGGGGACCCATATCTACTGAGCCATAAATTTTGGAGTGAATTATGACAGTACACTTTTTAAAGACTTTATTAATATGTTTGACAGGCATGGCTTTGAACTTATGGAGTTAATGGTAAAAGATGATGAATTAAATATTTCTCAGCTACTAGAGGAAATTGATAAATTGAATAAGGATATTAGGCATGACTTAATTTCTGACCAGTACAGTGGCTTATATTCTAGAGTACTGCACACTATGGATAAAAAATGTTGTGGTAATTTTAAGAGGAAACAAAAGAAAGTAGATAGTGACATTTTACAATATAAAAACAACAAAGCATATCCAGTTCAGGTGGGTTCATTTAATTTCAGAGAGCACGATGTTGATGAAAGAGTGGAAAAGGATTTTTCCATTGATGTATTTTTGGAAAGCTTAAATAATTTTAGGGAAGGAGCCCAGGCTAGTACGTCCCATGATATGAACAATTTTCAGGATTTTCCAATACTGCAAAGGTCAGAATGTCTATTGGGTCACTCCCTTCAGACAGTAGGACCAGGGTCTAACACTGACCAGCCAAACCCTCATATCTGAGCTCAAAATCCAACAAGAGGATGGGCAGGAAAAAAGGTACTGAGCTCCCCTATCGATTTTATTTTTTGGTAATTTTACCCAACATTTTGAACTTTTGTCTCATTTCCCTATTTCAGTTTCTCATCACGAACCTAGTCAGGAAAAAAGGCAACTGAGGTCCCCTATCAATTTTATTTTTTTGGTAGTTTTGCCCAGCATATTGAACTCTTGTCTCTTCTCCCTATTTCAGTTTCTTATTGTGAACCTAGTCAAGATAAGGAAGACTTAGGCCCTTTTCAACAGCAACAAGTTATTTTTTCTTTTAAAGGATGAAACATTTTTAACTAAGGATACCATCACCAAAGAACATTTTCTTTTCTTTCAAAAAGGCATCAAGTTTGTTCCATCAAAATGGTTGGATTTAATATATTCCTTAGTGGAGCTCAAATTATTCACTAGGACACTAAATTTAGAGGTATTCTTTAATTTCAATGGTAATGCTTCTAGTAGTAACAGACCTCCCAGTTAGGAAGTGTAGTACTTTTAATATATTTGAACAAGCAGTTAGAGATGAACTCTATGCGTTAGGTTCACCTTCTTATAAAAACACCATTCTTTTACTCTTACGAAACAAGAAAGAAGGTTACGTTTGAGCTTCTACATGATGATTCATTTAGGATTTGAAACCAGATAAGGGGTGGCACAGTTTTGTTTGATTCACATAATTATTCCATTAGCATTTTGCACATTTTGCACAAGAAGGACGCCTACATTGCAGTTTCTAAGAACCAAGTTAACATTGCCTACCACCATACTGATATGAGGCTTGAAGATTTGTTATTAAATAGTAACTTAGACACAGCAACAATGGATTTTTAAAGAATTTCAAACCTTATTATTCCATCCATGTTTGACACACAAAGACATCACAAAGATATTTTAGATCCCCCATTTAGACAGGCCCGGGGTTCTAAAGCATCCAATAGCATTTCTTATTGATAGATGGTTAAAACCATCTATGATTTAACACCAAAATTGTTAAAGGATTCTTGGGACTTCCTGGGCTGGTTAAAGCCACAATATTGGAGTAATAGGAACAGATTCCTCACTATTGATGTTGTGAATCTTTTTTCCTCTATACTATATAAGGAATGTTTAGAAATTTTTCAAGAAAGCTTTATTGATTACAAGTTTATGTCAGCTGAAAGGATCAACCTAATTGTGGCTTTGATTTTATTGGTGCTAGACAATAATCACATGTACTTTGAAGGCAAATTATTCAAACAAGTTAAGGGGGTAATAATGGGCACAGCTCGTGCGCCTATTTATGTCAGTTTGGTTATGGTGGCTTAGGAAAAGCAGTGTGTTTAATTGTGATTTTAATCAGTACATACAATTATACTTGTGCTTTTTGGATGACATTTTCATCCTTTGGGAAGGCTCTGACATTTGTGCTGATGATTTTATTAAATATTTAAATAAGACAACAACATTCTTAAAGTTTACTTGGACACTTTGATTACTAGTGCAAACAGTGGTTTCAAGTTGCAGATTTATAGGAAACCCACTTTTACTAATTGCTATTTACACTTTACTAGTTCTCACCCTTTTTTTCAAAAAGGAAACCTAGTAAAAGACACTGTGTTAGAGCAGTTAGAATGACTTCTGAGTGGGAAGATGTGGCAGCTGAACTAGAAAATGCTTTTAATATGTTTATAGATACGGGTTACCCTGAAATATTAGTAAGGGACATTGTCAGTGAGGTGAAGGATGGTTGGTTTGCAAAATATAACCCCCTTTTAGGAACTGGTTTTACACCCACAACAGTTGTGAAAACTACCCCTGCAGCATGTTTTGAACAGGCTATGGTGGTTCAATTTAACGCCCCTAAGGGAAGTAAGAGGTATTATTGCTAAACATTGGAATGTGTTCAGAGCCAACCCTACAATTTTTAAATTATTAGGAGAGAAGCCAAAGTTTATCTACAAGATGGCTCATAATTTTAAATCAATTTTTGATCCCTCTTCCCCATTAAGACATTTGGTTACTCCAGGCCTGCTACAACCCAATATGGTCATTCTAATCAATATTGTTATATTTTAGAAGGGAATGTTCTTAATTTAGACAATCACTTGAAATCCACAGTATACTTATGAGGGGGGAACTGTGATAGTAAAGGAGTTGTGTACATTACTAAATGTTTAACGTGGCCTGGTTTTTATATAGGCAAAACTAAGAGGTGTTTCCATAAAAGAATATATGAGCATTTATATGATATAAAGAAAAAGAACTTTAACAATGCATTATTTAGGATCTATATTAGAACATCGAAGTTTCAGAACTTCAAATGTTCTATTATCGACCCCTATTCAGTTAACACTGAAAATAACGAAGCTACAGAAAAATGAATTTTTTTCCTAGGGAAAGACTTCGGTTGTCCGTTTCTGTCGCTTTGCTATTTTCAGTGCGGTGGTGGAAAGTTATGGGTCGGGTTCAGGTAAGTGTGCGATTGGGCATGGGTTAGGTGAGTTAAGGTTAGGGTGTGAGTTAGGTATCTGTGCAATTGTGTGGACGTGATGGTTAGGGCGGGTTAGGTGAGTTAGGGTTAGGGTGTGGGTGATGTGAGTGTGCGATAGTGATGGACCTTAGAGTTAGGGTTTGGGTTAAGGTAAGTGGATAGTTAGTGGTGTATGTACAGTTTAGTATAAGGTTAGATGTAAGATTTTAGGTGTATGTGTGTGGATTGCTGTTTACTTGGTGTGCTTGTGTTGTGTGTATGTGTTTTGGAACAGCAAATGTTTTCCCTAGGAAAAAATTCGCTGTTCTGCATGATGAATGTTGTCAGCGTTCGCTGAATAGGGGTTGATATTAGAACATTGAAACTTTGATGTTCTAATATAGACAGATTATTTAAACAAAGAACATCAAACAAGGCATGCAAAACTTTTGATTTTGCCATTTAGGAAGAGGTTGATGTCAAACTCTTGGGTGGTGACTGGGGAACAAAGCTGGAACATAGGGAGATGTTATGGCAGCTGAAGCTGAATGCCACCAGTCCTCCAGGTTTAAATGAATGCATTTCTTTACAACCTGTGCTTAGGTACAAGCCAATTAAATTACAAACAGAGCAAGTTTATTATCATTTTGCAAGTTAGTATTTTAAGTATGTTTTTTAATGTGAAGTTTTATTGTATACATTTATTTTAAATATTTTCTATTCAAGTTTGCAGGCTGTAGCTTTAAAATAACTAACTTTGTGATTCAATTAATTTTGACATCAGACAAGTAATTTATCCCATATTAAGATGTGTTGGTTTTCACTTGCTTATTCTGATGAAGTCTCCTTTCCTTAGGAACAAAAGCTCTATTTTTATTTTTATTTTTGTGTACCACCAAAGTGCCATTTTTACTTGGAGCCATGATACATGACCCTGCATACTAGTGCTCAGTTTTTCTGGGATCTTGGTTTTTGTTCTGAACATTTTCCATATTTTTTATGGTCTTGTAAGGTTTTAAATATCTCAAATGACGCAAAAAGATGTAGGTATTTTTGAACAGCTGCTGTGGTCTTAAAAACACATCTGAAGGGACTCCACTGAAGCTATGTTAACAGAAGCCAAACCATTAGAAACAGAAACTGGATCCACATTTGCTGAATGTCTTCAAGCACTCAGAAGCAAATGAAGCCAAATACTGAGTTGTCACTATATGCAAAAAGTAACTGCATTGACCCACCAAAGTAATGGGAGAGATAATGGATGGATCTATCACAGAAGACTGACAATGCAACAACCAAAAAATGCACAGTACCCAAAAGAAAGTGCTAAAAAGCAGAGGATAGAAACAGAAGGTCTAGCATACCACAAAACTGTCACATTCTTTTTTGGAATAACCACTTAGATAAAAATGCAGAGGCCAGTTTTACAAAGTAAAGACCTTTTTCAGTGTATACAGATGGCATTTAAATCTGGAATGTAAACTGTACTTAAAGTAACTTGTCAAATACAAACTCTTCCACAATGGAACCCCCTCCCCAAAAAAAAGCAAATAGCTCCCTTTTAAAAACATTCTAGTAGAATGAAAAGTAAAGACTTGTAAAACATTGCCTAAAGTATATGCAATGAATAAGTGGCAAAATGTGCAAACAAATGACCTCTAGTGGCTTGAATGAATCATTGCAGCATTAAATCCATATCACCTAACAAAATAAATACATGCTCTCTAGTTGCATGCAATAGCCCTTATAACATTAAAAAAATAAAATGCAATAAATGAAGAAGTACAAAATAAAGAAATGAATTCCAGTGGTGTGGAAGAACCATTACATAATTAAACAACTATCATGCATATCACATTGTAATTAAAATGTACCTTCTTAACTGAAAGATTGCAAGAAATCATACTTATATACAAAAAATAACCATATTTTAAAAATGTGCAACCCTTTAAAATGGCAAATTACTACATTTTCAACATGCTGACTATGGGATATCATAAACTATATTTCTATCTATTGTGGCCTTTTTTTTAAATATGTCTATCCTTGTATGATCCTGTATTAAAGCTGTATATAAAAATAAAGCACTTTTTATTCAGCCTTCCCAGCTATTTTTTATCTAGACTGTTAGTGCTGAGGTTATGATCATGGCTTACGTTCAGCTGCTAGTTACTGACTGCCAATGTGTTGCATATAAATGCCTAACAAATTACTATTACTATGTAATAATGTAAAATTAATCACCTTTTATAGATACCAGCTTAAAAGTGCTACAGTGTTTCTAATCTATTTTATTATTTATGCATTCAGTGAATTCTGATTAAATTTAATAATGCAGCTTTGTATTTATACCATAAACATAAAACCTTGTATCTTTTTTGCACATAAATTAACTTGGCCCTAGATATTTTTAATGATGCAAGTTAAATGATATGATATGTTGCTTATCTGTTGCTGAATCTAATTAAAGTGTCTCACTAAGCAACATATGACTGAGTAAGATAGGTACATATCATTCAATCAAAGTTGAATCAGTGACATGTTATTAGACCAAATTAAAAACGCAAAGGTTGTCACTACCAAATGTTGGCGATAAGGAAGATGGAAAAAAAAAGAAGGAAAATTATATATTCTTGAATCGGCAAAGCAGACTGGAGATATAATAGTAACACTGCACCTTTAAGCGGGTGCCATATTTCAAAACACGAGCTGAAATAGAATAAAAGGGCTAACTATGAAGACACAAGATGGACAGCTCATTTAGTTTTCACCAAAGGGTGATCGATATTTGAAATAGTCTTCCTGAAGAGGCTACAGAGCAAAAGAAAATTCAAGAATATGTGGACAAGCATAAGGCAACTTTTACAAAGATGGACACTATAAAGCTGTTGGCTAATAGAACCGACAGTTAATTCAGTCAGCAGGAAAATGGCTAGAATATGTGGGATAAATTATCCTTATCCTCTAAGCTGAGACAATAACTACACCATGTTGTCATTGCAACCATTTATTGAAGATAATAACCAACAAAACTAACACATTGCATTCAATTTGAAACCTCAAAGTAACACATTTGTAACTTTCCCCTTAAGCTGGTTGTCTAACCAAGCCCATTCTCGCACCAGCTGATAAGAGTCCAGGTGCATAACCAAGCTGCCTTGTGCCTGGCTTGAATAACATTGGGGAGTTGACTGTCAGGCCAAGCACCACTTACCTTGGTCAGAGCTTAAATCTGAATACATACCACCAAGGCATAAAGGTTGCTGTGTACCATCCAAGATGATGGGAAAAGGAGGAGGAGGGGGTGCTGCAAGGCAGCCACCTCCATTGTAACATTTTAAGGGAGGGAGAGTGGGATCCACTGAGCCTCTGCTTGGAAACTGCACATGGCAACCATGCTCGCTTACATATAACTGGGGCTGATTGCACTGCCCTTCTTAGCTCATGGACAAGCGAGCTTACAGGGTAAGCCTTCCTTATCTACCATCAAAATATATGTGTCTGTGAATATCAATTCTGAGTAAGAAGTCAGTTTCAACTTTCTTCACTCAAATGTGGGCATTTAAGCAATAACCCACATCTGGGTGTGGGTAATGCTGGATTTACCCACGGTTGGTGTGGTTTTGTCATGAGGGCGAAGCCCGAGTGGCCAAACAAAGACAACCGTGGGTAAATCCAGCATTACCCACACCCAGAAGTGAGTTATTGCTATTATACAATGACATTATTTAAGAAAAAAATAGTTAATTTTCTTAAATAATGGCATTGTATAATGCCTCCTTGCTGCCCCTCTGCAACTGTCCAGTATTCTGTGGTAGTTCTGATGTACTGTGCATGCGTATGCTTATGCAGTACATCAGAGCTGTGTGTGTGGAATCAATGGAGAAAGGAAGATCTCCGTTGCTTTTAAAAACTTGTTTCGCTATGTTAAAAGAGTTTAACATAGCGAGATAGCTTTAAAAAAAGCAATGAAGATTTTCCTTTCTCCACTGATTTTTTTTAAGATACCTCGCTATTGTTATAACAAGATAACAGCAACGGAGCTCTTCCGTTCTCCATTGCTGTCCAAAAAAAAAAAAAAAAAAAAAGACATACTAATAGAAAAAGTCCGGGCGAATGGACCTTTTTCCATTAGTATAAGTCTGATTTACAATGTGCATGCTGACCAATCAGCATGCATGTTTTGGAATATTAATGGGGGGGTCATTGTATAATTATTTATTTTACATTTATTTGCCAGGATAGTCCGATTGGATACATGTCCATTTTCAGCAGGGGCCCGGGGAGAAAGCTCCACATAGACAAAAACATCCATTGATTATACAAGAAGTTGAAAAACAAAACTCCACATAGACAAAACATAAATTGTTTACACACAAAATTAAGCAAAAGCAATAGAATATATGAAAATAGAGTGATTTTTTACATTATATACATTGGATATGTAGTGTTCCCTAATAGGGAGTTCACAATTCTTATAGACAAACGCTGTTACAAGTTAGTTTGGATACATAGCTAGGTGGTGTAGTTGCATGTAATGATAATTATCGGTTATGCTATCAGTTTATAGCTTAGTCAGGGTTGGTGCATGGGCATAGCCAGTTCACTTTGAGATGCTGTTTGAGGTTTTTTTGAAGAGACTTTTGGAGGATTGTGAAGTTATATAGTTTGGCAATGAGTTCCAGGTTTTGCCAACAAAGTTGGCGAACAGGGATTCACCAGCTGAGTTATTAGCTTTGTGGGCTTGGACCAGTAATTTATCGGCTGACTGTAGGGATCTTAGGTTGTTATATGGCTTAATAATATTTATTAGTGAGGGGGTATCCTCGGGGTGGTACAGAACTTTGTGTGCTAGGGTTGGGAGAGTGGCCTAATGGTTAAGGTGTTTGCCTTGCAAACATAAGGTGCAGGGTTTGAGTCTCACAAGGGACAGGGCAGTTAGCTTAGTACTAATCTATGAACCTATTAACAGTTGATTGAATTTTATTAAGCTGGGCAGATCTAGCCACTCTAATTGTTTCAGGTTCTGGCAGTGGTGGGTTCTATAGGTGGAGCCAGTGGCGGATCTGGCAGTATGGTTGTAGCTATGGGATAGCTTACTTAGTTCAGTTTTGTTGAGGTTTGAGAGTACAAGTGAGACATATAAAAGAGTAGACAGTAGGTGTGATCGGGCGATTGCAGACCTAGCCAGTGGGGTTAAAAATGTCTTGTTTTTATACAGTGATCCTAGCTTCTTATTGAGGGTCTGAATGGTTTTGTTGACCTGTAAGTCAAATTTGAGATTGTTGTCTATGATAACCCCTAGAAGTTTAGTGTGTTGATCTGGGGAGATAGTAGTGTCATTGCTAGATGTGACAGAGAATGACAGTGTGGCAGATCTACTAGTGGGGGTGAAGAACAGAAGTTAGGTTTATTGGGGTTCAGTAGTAGGCATTGGTTGGTGATCCAGTTCTCAATGGTGTTAAATGTATTTTGGATTAAGATTTGCAGTTCGGATGGGGAGGTGGCTGAGCAGATCAAAGTGGAATCATCTGAAAATTGAATACAGGTAACTTTAGGGATAGCAGTGTGAAGGTTGTTGATAAAAATAGAGAAGAGTAGTGGTCCAAGTATGGAGCCTTGAGGGACACTGAGTGTGAGAGGTAGCTGATTAGAGAGTTTTCCCTGCCATAGTACTGCCTGTTGTCTACCAGTCAAGTAGGACTGGAACCACTGGATAGCGTGCTTATTGAGGGAAATAGATTTTGAAGACAGTAGGAGAAGTTCATGGTTGACCATGTCAAAGGCTTTTGATAGGTCAAGAAAGAGGGCAGAGGTTAGCCTGTTGTCATTTCTGTTTTGGTTTATTGCATTAGTAAAGGAGAGGAGGGCTGAGGTGGTACTGTGTTATGGCTTGAAACCATGTCGGGAGTTGGGTAGTAATTTATTCTGTATAAGGTATTGCATTAGTTGTTCGTGTACACATTTCTCCATTATTTTGGCTAGTGGGGAAAGAATGGCAATGGGTCTGTAGTTGGATATGTCTGTAGAGCTACAACCTTTATGGAGTGGGATGATGTGGGATATTTTCCAGAGAGAGGGGATAGTGATTTCAGATAAGGTTCTGTTAATAAGGATGGCTATGGGATATGCAATGGCATCTGCAGCTAACTGTAGGTACTCTGCAGGGAGGAGGTCAGCAGCGAGGGTGGTAGGTTTTAGTTTTTTTAGAACAGTTTTGATTAAACTAATGGATATTGGTTGGAAGCTAAATTTACTGTGATTATTGGATAGATTAGGCACGTGGTTTAAATTTGTGGATGTTAGCTGATTTGCTAGGGATTGGATTGTTTCAGTGAAAAAAATTGTTGTAGGTGCTGGCTATGGCCTCTGGGGAACTATGGGTGAGGTTAGCTGGGGTTGGGGTAGTAGAATGACCTGGATGAAGTAGTTGATTTAAGCCTGCCCAGAACTTTTGGGAGTTGTTTTGGTGTTTTTGTAAGAGATTGTGGTAGAAGCTTTTTTTTATCCAGTAAAATAGATTTTTTTTGTGTCATTCCTGAGTTGACGATATTTTAGATGGTCGAGTGGGGCTTTGGTTGTTCTCCAGCATATAAAAGAAGAATATGTGTGCAATAATTGTGTATCTAAGCATTGCTGAGTACTTCTTAAATATTGTTATTTAATCTAACTAAATCATGCAGAATTTTAAAATATTACTCACATATTTCATTATTTGTTATTTGGGTAAGTCCACCGTGCACAAGTATTTCTTTTCTGGTAGGGTCTGGGGTTACTCTCTGGATAAATGAGTTGCTCACATTCACATGGTTTATAAGTGAAGATTTGTAGAATCAAACCCTTAACTTCAAGTTAATGATTATGTCATAGTCTTTATTCCCTGTGTTCAACTGCCAGGAAGCTGCATCCAGCATTGAGTATATGCTCTGTTTTCTGCAACAATGTCTTCTTTCTGAGCTGATCAAACAAGGACATTGTTGCAATTTGCACAAGATACTTCTTGGTTTACACATTTTGCATGTTTGCAACTTTTAAACATCAAAAAGAAACAAAATCCCGAGGACAAACCACGATCCACCAAACTCCTTTCTGTAACACAGCTTTATTGTAGCAATGAAAAACACAAATAGTGCCAATCCTGGTTAAGCGCTTTCACGTATCTCAATACGCTTCATCAGAACAAATGTAAAGTGTTAATGGCACACACTAAATACTTAAAAACCCGCCAAAATCATTCACAAATTGAATAATTGTGCAACATTATTTAAAGTAACAACTGCAAAAATATAAAAAATCAAACAACCAGATTTTGTACATATACAGATGCAGTAAATAACATGCTCTTCCAGCGTATTAAACGCAGTACATCTCTAGAGATCAACCTGTAATAATTCTAAAAAATATATACATTTAGTTCCAGTTGCCATATGCATGTGTTTAAATATTTAGTAAATAAATAAAAATACTGTAAGAATTGTAAAAGTTCTAAATGAGCACCCAATCAACTATACGTAAAATGGAACAGAATTCCAATATTTAAAATATTGAAAACCTTTCAATATTTAACAAGTGGTTTTGTTGGAATCATTTCATTTAAACCAGGGAAGCATGCTGCATTCAATTTTAGTTGCCATTTTATCTCTTTTTCCCCCACAGTTTTCTTAATGTCACCACCTCTGGGGTTAGGATTCACCTTTTCGAGAATGGCAAAATGAAAATTGTGACTTGTGTCATTACCAACTATATGACGAGAGAGGGCATTGTTGTCATCCTTCTTCCTAATACAATACTGGTGGTCGTATATTCTATTCTTTAACTGTCTGTCGGTCTTCCCAACATAGAAACAGGCACATGTATTACACATAGCTAAGTATATCACGTGACTTGACAGACAGTTCCCATTCACGAACCACACAGTATTCCTGTTGACATTTCTTAGCACACTTGGCACCTTCAAAATGATGGGACATTGTGCACAACATCCACATTTTTGAGTGCCCTTATTAGAGCCCAACCTTCTAAAGTTCTGTCTATTCGATTTGAACTCGATAATCTTTTTCATATTGCATCCAGTTTTGTGTACGAAAGTAGGCTTGTCATTAATATATTCCTTAATGCCCTCATCACTGGAAATAATATTCCAGTTTTTTCTAATTATATCTTTTACCTTGTCAACATGTTGTCCATATCTTAAAACACATGACTTTGAGTATTGTAAATTTGTCTCTTTATTTGGAATCTTTTTTGAAAAATTCAAACTGTTACCTTTACCTAATAGTGGCAAATATTTTTTGCCCCATTCTTGCATTACATATCCAGTCACGTCACTAATTAAATGGTCAGGATAACCTCTTTTCCTGAATAAACCACCTATATATTCAATTTCTTGCCTCATCTTTGTCTCAGTAGAGGTCATTCTTGCAGCTCGGATACACTGCCCTTTTAATATATTACGTTTTTGACTGTAGGGATGTGTACTTCTAAAATCTAGGTACCCATTGCTGAATGTTTCTTTTCTATAAATCTGTGACTGGAAAGTAAAACCATCATTAAATATGTAGACATCCAGATAATTAATACCTATTGTGTTACTTTGATACACAAATTTCAAATATGTGGTGGTGTTGTTTATGTATTCTATAAAACTTTGTAACTGTGTATCATCCCCCTTCCACAAAATAAATAAATCGTCTAGGTATCGTACATAGCATCCAATCCATTTCATCCAGCCCGAACTGAGAACGTATTCCTCTTCCCAGTCCAATAAGACCAGATTGGCATAGATGGGGGCACAAGAAGCCCCCATTGCTACCCTTGAAGTCTGTCGGTAGTATTCACCTTCGTAATAGATGAAATTGTTGTCAAGTACTATTTCAGTAAATTCAATAAGAAGTTGAACTTTATCCCAACAGTAGCCACTATGTTTTGATACACAGTTAGTAAATCTCTCAATACCCTCAGTTCTAGGTATACACGAGAAGAGATCTTTAATATCTACAGTAACAAAAACCATATTTGGGCTCCACAGGTCTTGATTGAAAATGCCCAAAAATTCCCATGAATCTTTCATAATGTGGTGGGTGTTGGCCGGGATGTGTTTGAGCCAACTATCCACCACTCTGCCAAAGGGAAAAGTCTTACTGTGGCTCCCCGAAATGATAGGTCTAAAAGGGGGGTTGAGTGTGTCTTTGTGTACTTTGGGTATTCCGAAAATAGTGGCTAACTGCGGAAAATCAACTTTTAAGAATTTATAAAGGTCTTCATCTATCCTCCCATCCAACAGAAACTCTTCGAGATATAAATCAATTCTGTGGTGAGCTATGTTGACTTGATTAAGGGATGATTCTTCATATTGTTCCAAATTGTTGAGTATGTCAAAAATTTTTTCTATGTAAGTATTTTGATTGTACAAAACAATCCCACCACCCTTGTCAGCAGACATTATCCTAATATTGTTGTCACATAAACTATCAATAGTCTTTTCTACCTCACTACTGTAAGTTCCTTGGATTCTGTCTCCTTTCACTGAATTTGAAATTGAATATATAGGTGGTTTATTCAGGAAAAGAGGTTATCCTGACCATTTAATTAGTGACGTGACTGGATATGTAATGCAAGAATGGGGCAAAAAATATTTGCCACTATTAGGTAAAGGTAACAGTTTGAATTTTTCAAAAAAGATTCCAAATAAAGAGACAAATTTACAATACTCAAAGTCATGTGTTTTAAGATATGGACAACATGTTGACAAGGTAAAAGATATAATTAGAAAAAACTGGAATATTATTTCCAGTGATGAGGGCATTAAGGAATATATTAATGACAAGCCTACTTTCGTACACAAAACTGGATGCAATATGAAAAAGATTATCGAGTTCAAATCGAATAGACAGAACTTTAGAAGGTTGGGCTCTAATAAGGGCACTCAAAAATGTGGATGTTGTGCACAATGTCCCTTCATTTTTGAAGGTGCCAAGTGTACGTTAAGAAATGTCAACAGGAATACTGTGTGGTTCGTGAATGGGAACTGTCTGTCAAGTCACGTGATATACTTAGCTATGTGTAATACATGTGCCTGTTTCTATGTTGGGAAGACCGACAGACAGTTAAAGAATAGAATATACGACCACCAGTATTGTATTAGGAAGAAGGATGACAACAATGCCCTCTCTCGTCATATAGTTGGTAATGACACAAGTCACAATTTTCATTTTGCCATTCTCGAAAAGGTGAATCCTAACCCCAGAGGTGGTGACATTAAGAAAACTGTGGGGGAAAAAGAGATAAAATGGCAACTAAAATTGAATGCAGCATGCTTCCCTGGTTTAAATGAAATGATTCCAACAAAACCACTTGTTAAATATTGAAAGGTTTTCAATATTTTAAATATTGGAATTTTGTTCCATTTTATGTATAGTTGATTGGGTGCTCATTTAGAACTTTTACAATTCTTACAGTATTTTTATTTATTTACTAAATATTTAAACACATGCATATGGCAACTGGAACTAAATGTATATATTTTTTAGAATTATTACAGGTTGATCTCTAGAGATGTACTGCGTTTAATACGCTGGAAGAGCATGTTATTTACTGCATCTGTATATGTACAAAATCTGGTTGTTTGATTTTTTATATTTTTGCAGTTGTTACTTTAAATAATGTTGCACAATTATTCAATTTGTGAATGATTTTGGCGGGTTTTTAAGTATTTAGTGTGTGCCATTAACACTTTACATTTGTTCTGATGAAGCGTATTGAGATACGTGAAAGTGCTTAACCAGGATTGGCACTATTTGTATTTTTCATTGCTACAATAAAGCTGTGTTACAGAAAGGAGTTTGGTGGATCGTGGTTTGTCCTCAGGATTTTGTTTCTTTTTGGTTTAGTGATCGTTGTACCCTTGGACTCTCATTTTTCAACTTTTAAACATCAAAACTATTCAGTGTTATTTGTTCATAACATTTCATTGAAACATCAGTATATACTGTATTATAAAAAGATTTTCAGAATCTAAGAAAATAAGACATTTTCCATGGCAAGATTACTCCTTTTTCCAGGAAAATGTCTGATGAATATTTCTTCTGAATCAGTCACAACAAAGCATTACTTAAATCTGCTCAGTAACTTTATTCAGTGACTGTCCTATGAAACAAACAGGTCTAATAAAAAATAAATGCATAAATTAGTACCAGCAATGTATTAAAATGGTGAAAAGAAAAGTGTCCATCTCTCTGTCTCTCTCTCTCTCTCTCACACACACACACACACACACACACACACACACACACACACGTGCACAAATGCACACACAAACACACACACACACACACACACACACACACACACACACACACACGCACACACGCACACACGCACACACGCACGCACGTACGCACACACACAATCAGATAAACAGTCCCAAAATGCTTATTTGAAAAATACATGAATTTTGTTTGGCTGATCATCTTCCAATCTCCTGTACCCTCACTAATGAACAAGATTTGCAAACACTGTATTGTTGATCATAAGTGTGACTGCCTACAGAGTTCCTAGTACTTTGTATTTCCATGTAATGGAGATGTTCCTTTGTATTGATTAAAAGCTGTCTAGTAGTTTCTAAAGTAAAATACACCATACATAATACACAAGAAAATAACTAGAGCATGTTAGAATTGCTTCCAGAAAAAATATAAAGATGTGACTGCGCATTCCATACCTAGTTATTGTAACTGTATGCATAACACACTATGTTGTGAATGAACATTAGCCTACTGTTAAAAATACCTTTTGTGACCCTTGTCAGGGAACCTGTCACACACGATAACTTATTTGTTAGAGTCAAATATATGAATATTTCATGTTACCATACTGAAATATTATTTAGATTTGCTGCATTTAAACCTTATAAGACAGATTACTGTTAAAAAACAGAGCAAGTCAAACATCTTACATTAAAAGTACACTTTTCATTCCCTAATCTTGATTACAAAAGTTACACATGGACTTTTATAAAAACTTTATATCACTTAAATCCATGACAGGGCTAAATTGTCTCATACCTCTTCATTTTTGCTGAATTCCTGAATTTATTTATATGAGAGAAACAGTAATTGCTTAATTAATTAATAATTCTATTATTCTCCAATACCAAATTTGTCCTTTACAGGACTGGGTGAGCTGATGGCTATTCCTATTCAGTAGTGCAAGGCAAATAAATTAATCCTGGATGGGAAGCCAGTTCATTACTGATACAAAGACACACACACGCACTGCCTGCACACATATGGGCAAATGTATATCTTGACAGTTTGCCTTCAGCATGCTGGCTTTCACAACTTCTTTTCCTTATCTGTTTAGTAAGAGCCTAACTACAATGTCTTCAGCCAACCATTCTTTGAATGCAGACAACTGCAAGGTACAGAGAAATATAAGTTGCTTTACAGCACATTGACAGGTCCCATTTCTACCATTCAGGCACTCATTTCTCTGGTAGGACAGATTCATGACTTGTTGAATTCCTGTTGTTGTTTGTCTTTTCAGCTTGTCCCAGTTAGGGGTCGCCACAGCAGAACTCCGGTCCACTAATGACTGGCAGTAGAATTTTATGGTGCCGAGTTGCCAGCCTGACACCCAGCCTTCAGTGAAGGCTTGCCCATTCACACATGTTTTTCAGGGGCCACACGACCACAGGGAGGACATACAGACTCCACACCGAAGGCACTCCAGCTGAGAATCAAACAGGAGAACCTCTTGCTGTGAGGCAACAATGCTACCACTGTACCACCGCGGCATATACTTGTTGAATTCCTGTGATGATACAAAAAAATCTCTCAACTTTTTAGAGCAAGAAATCTGCACAAAGTCATATATAATGAAGGGACAAAGGCCAAAAAAATAGGGACAATTTTTAAATATTGCTCTTAAAAACTTAGAAAGCTAATAGAATAAAAGATTTTATATTAAAACAAATTTTCTGAAAGGTATGTAGCCTGAATCTCAAAAGTCTGTCATTATTTTCTTAACTTAATTCTGCAATGACTTACCAGTGATTTGTCAGAAAACCACAACTGTATGAATAACAGACTAAAATATGAGGCAGGAATCTGGACATTCTGCAAAAATCTGTACAGTTGAGAGGTATTCATAGTAACTAGTCTTTAAGAAACTGTGGACCATCATCTGTGTGATTCACACATGAATGCTTCTGTCACCCAAGTTTTGTCTCATACTGAATAAAATTGCCCTTGCAGCACTACAAACCATGAGTATGGTACCCTTCAATGCTGACATGTAGCTCTGACATCATTATTAATCACCCTGTCACTTTTCTTTGTCTGAAAAAAGTATTTCTCCAAGTTTGCATTTATGATGTTATTATTATAAAAGTTTATCAATAGATACTAATCAGAACCCCACCAAATGGAATTGAATGACCTTTGGGATATTCAGGACATTCTTTATTTTATAAACTTCAGCTGTAGACAGCTTATACAGTTAAAGTGGCGAAGGTAGTAGGGTCTTAGATAAAATTGTTGAAATGTCAGTACTGTCATGTCACTTCACCAGTAGGTGGAATAGCTTAATACAGATTCTCAGGATATCAGGAACTGTAACTCCAATTGACTGCATTGTGATCTATGATGACATGATGGATGGCATCAGTTTCAGAAACTATGACTAAAGTTGTAAACCATGGCCAGATACTGGAACTTCTGAAAATGGCATTTTGTTTCCTTGTGTCCCTAGTATTCAGTAAGATATTTTTATACACTTGACATACTGAATAAAATTGCCCTGGGAGGGTGGCCTAATGGTTAAGTTGTTTGCTTTATAAACACAAGGTGCAAGGTTTGAGCCTCACAAGGGATAATTGGCTAGGCTTAAAATGGCTCACAAGGGCAGTTAGCCTAGTACTAACCTATGAACCTATACTTCCCATTGGATGGGTGCATCCAATATTGCATCAATGTCACATGTTACAAAGGTATATACTCCACTACAGCTGGAAAGAAAGGTAGGTTCTGCAATACACTCCCTTATTATTTTTGTAACTTTAGCGAATTCTGAGGTATAACTTCCCTTTTGCAGCTGGACTCTACATCTTCTCTACCAGCTTCATTCTTCATCACTCTGCAGCTACATACTGCAAATATCATGGAGGGTAGCTGGTCTGTTTGGATTCCATAAAATAAGGCATCCTATGAGAACATATGCTGTCAGGAAATGTTGGTTTGAAGTTCATCCATTTAATTCTTACATCCATATTCTTGCTTGCCATTTATTCACCATCTCACCCGCCCAACATCAGTCTCTGGATCAAGTTCAAGGTACTCCTATTTCTTTTTCTGATTAGCTTCTTGACTCAGTCATCTTCATTTCAAAAACTGAAAAGGTTTTCCTGGTAAATTCTGTCTATGGGCTGTGACATTATCCAAGAAATGAGAAGCAGAATGTGCTGACTCTCTTTTTACTAGGTAAATTTGTTACTTTTCTCCTTCACCTGTTGTACATCCAAGAAATATTCTGAGGACAGCTGGATATAGAAAGTTGAATCTCACACCTGCTTCTCTACATACTCTGATTGCAGGGATAAAGTTGCCCCTCTTCTGCCTGGTGTACAGTGATTATTAATTTTCCACAAACACTCTGGTGTCACCTGTTGATAATACTTTACCTTTCTGGCACAGTTTTGTCAGGAGCAGTTCCTTCTGCTGGTATGACTGAGTCTTTACTGCTATGAGTCTTGGCTTCTTTCTAATGTTGAGATTTGGAGCATTATCATGATGTGCCCTTCCAATTAATAAATGTTGCTGTGGAATACCAGGGGTAACTTACAGATAGATGAAGAATGAACTATCACTCTTCAGTTGTCCAAGGTTGAACTTGCTGATGACTGGAGTTCCTCTTAGGAAATTACTATCGGTAACTTGTGCCATCAGTGATGCCTTTTTTGGAGGAATTTCCCCCCTTCTTCAAGTTGGTGCAACCATGGAGTTGGTATTTATCATTGTATGTGGGGGTATGGGGTGTTTTTAATCAGTCATTTTTAGTGACTGCAGTTCAGGGATTCTGATCGTCTGTGCATTCAGCTTTGTCCACTCATAATGGAAGAGGAATACCAGTCTAGTTGCTTACTTGTAGTTTTATAAAATTAATGCAGTCTGTTCCTTCCAGTTATTCTGGTACAGCAGAAAATCATAGGTTTGTCCTGTGTGCACTGTCTTCTAACTCTATTATTTTATGAAACAGTTCTTCTTGAGAAACATAATATTCAGCCAGTCTTTCCTTTACTTCGACCATGGATTTCTGCAGTTTTATTAGCTCAGCGGAAAAGCTGCCTGAAACTTTTACTCCTGCCAGCCTTTTCTCGCATGACTGTATTTCTCAGGTGTCTCACTAATTTTAAGCACCTCTAAATGCATTTGTTTGATTTTTGTCCTCTAAATTACTAGAAGCTATCTCCTGTACTAAAGCTGAAAACTGAACTGCTTTTTGATGAACTGCTATAAGGCTCTTCCCAAAAAGAGTTTTTTTCTTCCCCCTTTCTAGTTGCTTTCCTCTTGCTTTCTCTATTTTTCTTTGCTGACATTCAGGCAGTATAGTGACTAACCAGCAATTGAATTTAACTCATCTAAATATCATTTTTTTTTTTTTTTGCTGTTTTCCAAAGTTTATGTTTTACACTAGAAGAACCCTTATCAACCTTTTGATCAGAATTTACATTTGTTACTGTGTAAGCAGTCCCAAATGTACGTCTTGCCAGTATGGTTGCTACAATATTTTTGATAGAAAATATTTTTATACAGAGTAGTTTTGATAGTATATCTATTGGTGACTGAAATCAAAATCCTCAAGCATCAAATACCTTGATCAGAAAACATTGAGAAACAGAATGCCAATCACCATTTTTTATGGGAGATCACTGCTGGTGTGATTTCTAAGTGTGCACCGACAGAGATTCCTTTCTTTTGGAGTTTTTCCCTTCTTCTCATTTGTGCAGTTGTGCAGTTACATTATATAAGTTCATGGGTGGGGGCTTGCTCCCTACAAAAAATGCTTACATTTGAAGATTTTGCCTTTTCCATTTTTGGGGCATTTGTGTTTTGCATTTTATTTCATCAACATATTGCACTTCAACATTTCAAAGAGGACTGTTTTGTGATATACACTATTTGCTCATAGTTTAATATGGGGGGGTGGACACGGTGGTGCAGTGTTTAGCATTGCCGCCTCACAGCAAGAGGTTCTCCGGTTCAATACTCGACTGGGGTACCTTCTGTGCAGAGTCTGCATGTCTTCCCTATGGTTGCGTGGGTTTCCTCCGGGTGCTCCGGTTTCCTCCCACATCCCAAAGTCATGTTGTAGGTGGATTGGACACTCTAACGTGGCCCTAGGAGTGAGTGCGTGCATACATGTGTCTTCTGTAGAAGGTTGGGCACTGGGCTGGCAACTCAACACTGTAAAACTCCACTGCCAATCATGAGTGGACAAGTGATCCACTGTGGCAACCCCTAAATGGGAAAAGCCAGAAGAAAAAGTTCATAGTTTAATATGGGTTTTGGTTTGTGCTGTAACTACTGTGACAGTCCCTATTCCTGGCCAGTAATCAAGGAGTCTCAATCCTAACCACTGACACTGGTGAGGGATGGCTGCTAGGAACAAAAATGGACACAGACAGTATTTTCAGATGCAGCTCTCTGCATGAAGCACAATTTCCCCTAAGACTGCACAGGGAGCACACTCCAGACTTGGGGCTGGACTCGCTCTCTCCAGACCCCAAACAAGATTCCACACTGACCACTTTAGAGCTCTGTGTCCCTATTCCAAGTAGTTGATACACACACTCTTGGATATTTGATTTTCACACACACACACACACACACACACACACACACACACACACACACACACACACACACACACACACACA
Organism: Protopterus annectens; assembly: GCF_019279795.1. NCBI lineage: Eukaryota > Metazoa > Chordata > Ceratodontiformes > Protopteridae > Protopterus > Protopterus annectens. Next base: position 426,294,238 of record NC_056725.1, read on the forward strand.
CACACACACACCTGGGAAAGGCTAGCACAGATTTTCCACCTGTGCCCCCTCTGCCCAGACTATAAGGTAATTGCATTGCCACCAGTCAGCTACTATCAGGCTGTTAGAAGGGTACCCAGTTATAGTGAGTCAAATTAATACTAATATAAATGTTAGGGTATGACCAATGCAGCAAGGCTTTTAGGATTGACCAGTGTCACTTAAATAAGCATAAGTACTCTTAAGATGTTAAAAGTATTCTCTAAAAGACCAGCCACGATGAAAGGTATAGAAATATTTAATAATAAATAATAAAATAAAAAAACTGAGCATACTGAATATCTTGTTACAATAAACACCAGAGTTTCAATCACAGTGGATTTAAAAAAATAACAGAGTTGGATAGATTCACACAGATAGAGAAAAACAATACTTAACTAATCTCACTGTACTTTCCTGACTGACTAAAGAATTATTGTCCCCTGGTTAAGTTACTTACTACAGCAAGGCAAGGTGATGAGTGTTGAGCTGCTTACGACAGCAAGGCAAGATGAGGTTTGAGGTTTTGTGAGATATTTGTGAGAGATCTTTCCTGTCATATTCTGAAAAACAAAATGCTGCTGTGAGAGTTCCATCATATCTCTCACTAATATCAAAAAATCATTTCAGTGCTGGTTATAGAATAGCATCACATCTGATTACCTGACTCTGGTACAATACACACCCAGAGTTTGCTATGATCTGTTGCAGAATCTGAAAGCTTTAAAACAATTTCAAAATCTTCCACCATTCCAGGGTAGCAATTAGGGGTAGCAATTATTTCACCCCTAAGGACAATACAGTAAGATTTCTAGCCCTGGTTTTCCCAGATATTTTTGTCTCTGGTTGCAATCAGACCTGATGAAATCTTTGTGGCCTAAACCAACCCATTTAATTTTCAACCTATTTTTTTTTCAAAATTAGCTTGACTGAGATTAACCTCTTCCTTCTAGAATTCTCTGTTAAAACATATACATTTAATCAGCTATAATAATACTGTCTGACATACATGTATATGTCTTTTCTGTCCAGCAGGACCCACTGCTGATGCATTTTTAACACAAGCAACTTTGAAAATACATTTTAACAAAAGCAGTGTGATAGTCAAATGACATAAGATTCTTTACAGAACTCCAGCTAGCTATGCTGGCATATGTTACACATGCACTGCTCTACACTTCCTGGCACATATGGCACTCCCTCATAGCATCACAACTATGATGCACTGAAAAAAATAGATTTTGAGTTTCAGGATAGAATTTTCTTTAAATGCCACTGAAACACTAGATAAGTAACAGTGAAACTGTTAGTGATGTGTCTTGCTCATATGGTTAGGTACTTTAGCATTTCTGATAGAAAGCATTTTTTTTACTTAGAGCATTTTCTGATAGTGGAATGTGATTTTTTTTTGCTTTCTATGCTGTAAGATATCTAAATTGCAATGAAAAACATATTTTGGAGCTTCAAGGTGTTTTTCATTTAGGTGCTGCGCACTACCATTGAACAGTAGTTAAGTAGCAGTTGACTATTTCTGTTTGACTTGCAATCTTGTGATAAGCGAACAAATGTAGCTTGTCTTCCCAGTTGGGTTCCTTACCACCAGGGCCATTTACAATAAAAAGATAACACCTTTTACCTAGAACATGTTTTCATATAAAGCATTTTGACAGTGTACTGGAATTTTGCTTTTTGTACTGTAAAAGTAAAGTTTTGTTTGGGGCAGTAACATTTGCATATAAGACATTATAATATGATCCTTGCCTCGGTAACTTTACTTCATCCATATATTTATGCTTACTTTATACTAAATAGATGTCTGTGATCTCAGTCAGGTGACCGTGATTCTGTCTTCTGGAGGCTGAGGTTTATGGCTTTAGCATGTGTCTTACATGTAGGACATTTACCTGTAGTAAAGTGTTGTCTGAAGTAAACTGATGTCCTGTTTGAGATGTGTTGTAACTTGGCTAATTGATACATGTAACACAAAATGTTCAATGGATATTGCCATCTGCCTGAACTGTGGAAATGGTATGCTACATCACATAATAGTCTACATAACTGTCATGAAATAAAATGCCATATTGACAGCCCTTTGAACCTCTTCAACTTCATTTATTCTACATACAGCCTTTGAAGGATCCACTCTGCACTGAACGATACATATATTATGATTTTGAATGCATGCAAGATTCCACCCTTAATGATCCCAAACAAATACAGCTATGACTAGTCTTTTGAAGGTTTAGCTGTACTGACACCTTTGTCGGAAAGGAAAATTATACTATGTTCTGCCTCTGGTGACTTGGTAACTGCTATATGAGGCAGTAGCAGTCAGTGCTGTTAAAGGCACTATATATCTATGTGTACAACAGCTTAAGAAGCTAAAGAGGAAAGACAGCAGTATTTAAAGATATGCAATAAAAGAGTCAGACATAGAAATAAAAAATAAATAAATATTACATTCTAGGAGTGGATTTTTAAGCACCTTACTGGGTATAACAATACTGACAAACTGAATATGGAGTGCCCACAAGAAATGCTGTTAGTGCCTCAGCCACAGATAGATTTGTTAAGCACTGCCCAGAGAGTCACCAATACTGCGTAATGACTAGATGCTAACATGATGGCATGGATGACCTGACTGACTTGGAAAAGCACAACTGGATGAGTAAATGTTGCTGTGGTGCTGTTTTATACTTGTAATGACAAGATGTTCATGATGTTGCCAGTGTAACTTTATCACTTGCACTTCATGAAACATCTCCCCAAGCCAGAATTAGCATTTCTGTGATTGATTATATGTTCATAAGTGCAGTTTTAGGCATGTCATCAGAGAACAAAAAGCACATGGAACTGCTGCTAAACAAAATGAAAAGATCTGCTGTTGTCAAAGCATGGAATGAATGTAGTGAACTTACATACCATGAGGGTGTCTTATATGTTTGATTTGATCAAGGCTATTATGTCACCGCGGCTCACACCATTTGAAAAAACAGACAAGATGTCAGACCATTTTATTATGACCCTGGCTGAAATTGCTCCTGAATCGCTTTTGCCTATAAAAAGAGGGGGGAGGAGACAATTACTGCTGATAAACACAATCTGCATATTTGACAGACAATGCTAAGGTAACAGCATCTGAATCCTCAAAACCTATCCCTTAAACTGAAAGGAAGAAATCCCCATTAAAAATATAATTAATGTTCTTATGTTACCTTTTTGACATAATCTTGCTATTTTTTAAACAGTACCTTTTGCTGTTCTCTAAAGACAGCCCATGCAAGGCTTTTGTAGACCAATGTGTGCATATGTATCTTTAAGAAGCTATCCAAGGGCTTGCATGAGTGTATAAATACTGAGCACATGTGAGCATAACTGCCATTTTTGTAGTAAGCAGTTGAGATGTAAGCATGTATGTATGTAAGGTCTGCCTGTTAACTAGTTTGTTTGTATTTTATGATGCTGCTATCCATCCTGATGTGTTTCTGTGTATTAAAGCATCTAAACAAAATACCCCGCTGCTTGTCATCTATGTCAGAGAGGAAGATGAGCAACATGGTGTCAGCATACCTCTCAACCTGGAAACATCAAAAATCTGGACAAAGGCCCATGAAAAATAGGTACAAATCTGCACACTGATTAACATAAAATTTGCATACATGATTATGCATCCCCGCCCACTCCAATGGAATTGTGGGATACCAACTTTCAAACACAAACTGAAGAACAGACAAACAAATATGGTCCCAGAGTCCCCCTGCAGCCATTCCAGTGTCCCATTACTTGGCTATTTTGCCCCATTTACCATAAACACTGCAATGTGCATACTGCTTTAATTCTACAATGACTATTTTGATTTCACTTAAAACTTTTATTTTACATTTTATAGCACAGATACTAACAGAATAAAAAACTAAAAGAATAAAAAACGCATAGTGTGATTTACGAAGAGCGTTAATGTGTTTGTCTGGTTTGGAATAAACTACTCATTCATTTGGATTAAGCTCCGTGCGTGTTTCGTCTAATTAGCATCTCTTTTGTGGATTACAAATACTAATAGACATCTGCTAAACAAAGCAATATACTCTCACAAAGAAAACAGACTTCACATTAAAACTTCTCTGCCCTTGAAACTCACATTCATTGAAACAGCATCTAAACCCACGTTCAAAGAAAATGTATATAGCCAGTGGTGGATAAAGATTACCTTTGGTCTGCTTTCAAATCATAGGCTCCTTGCACACAAAACATACATGTGTTCTTTGATACACCTTCCTGACTGTATTAAATTATATTCCTTGTATAATACAGCACACTTGTTAGAGCACATTTTAAATTTATTGTTTTGAACATTTTTTCAGTAAACAATGAAACAAAATGCATGAACCAATAATGACAAAACTGCCCAATTCAGAACATTTCCATCATAAAAGTCTATTCAAACATCTACAATCCACCACTATCAGTAAAACTCTCTTTCATCTTTTCCCAGTTTGGGGTTGCCACAGCGGAACTCCGGTCCGCTAATTGGCAGTGAATCTTTACGGTGTTGAGTTGCCAGCCCGGCATCCAACCTTCAAAGAAGGAGCACTCATACATGCTTGCACCTACCTGCATGTCTTTAAATTCATTTGACTACAGGGTGAACATGCAGACTCCACACAGAGAGCGTTCCAGCTGAGAATTGAACTCAAGAACCTCTTGCTGTGAGACGACAACGCTAACCACTGCACCACCGTGGCCATAATCCACCAGTATCAGTAAATATGCACAATCTCTGCAGAAGTAAAAGCCATTTAAATAATTCCACATTAAACAGATATGTAAATAATGAAGAGATTGGTGCTAGCAAACAACTTTATATTTCATTGTTTCATCAACAAGTAAAGCGCCTGTTGCCCTTGAAGAATAAATTGCCTATGTTACATTAAAAAATTATAAGTTAGTAATATTTCAATTGGGAATGGATGGCAAACTGATAACATGTTCATAGTTACTAGGTATCTCTGCCAAAGAAGAACATTCTCAGGACTGCAGCATCGACCACCTCCTTTAAAAGTACAGCACAGTACAGTATCAACAATCCATCTACATACTGTGAGAGTAGAACCCCCAGCCTTCTGCTGCAAAAGCAAGTATACTAACTGTGTGCTATGAACAATGCAAGTAGACTTTGCATAAGCAGCATTAAATTTCTCTTTCCCTGAAGAACTGTGCAGCACAAGAAATCAGAAAAAAGCCAAAATTTATTGGGGGGGGGGCAAAATTACTTTGATTTCACTTAAAACGTTTATTTTACATTTTATAACACTTTAAAAATTGCTTGTATAATCTTAGAAAGTTTCTAGAACAAAATATTGTGCTACTATGTGTTTCCTGAAAGATAGGATGACTGATACTTAAATGGCTATCATTATTTAGTGAATTCAGTTCTCACTGATTTGCCAGAAAACCACAGGTTTGATTTTTATTTAACATTTGTTTACTAGGAAAGTCCAACTTGGAATGAAGCCAATTTTCAGCAGTGGTCCAGGGAGAAATGCTCCAGACACGTCTTTTTATTGTGGGAGGAAACCAGAGCACCCAGAGGAAACTCACACAAATGCAGGGAAGACATGCAGACTCCACACAAAAGGTAGTTTAGCCAAGAATAAAACCATATAGCCTCTTGCTCCATCCAAATTTTAAGAGGAAAATACCAAAAGTATAAGCCAAACATTCCCGACATTCTGTGAAAGTTTGTACAGTTGAGAGCAATAATAACTCCTTCAATCAGAAATAGTGGAATGGGAAGAGGGCTCAGGCTGTTGCTCCTTGTACCTAAGGTACAGCGTTTGAGCCTGAGTAACCCTTACCAGCAAGTATGCCTAACTGGAACATTTTACACACACACACACACACACACACACACACACACACACACACACACACACACACACACACACACACACACACACACCGTAACTGCCGTTGTGCTTACCAGATTCGCTTAACTGCTGTTGTGCTTACCAGATTCACTTAGCTTAACTGCTGTTGTGCTTACCACACACACCAGATTCACTTAGCCTAACTCCCATTGTTCTTACCAGATTCACTTAGCTTAACTGACGTTGTGCTTACCACACACACACACCAGATTCACTTAGCTTAACTGCTGTTGCGCTTACCACACGCACTTGATTCTCTTAGCTTAACTGCCATTGTGCTTAAATGGAGCCCAGACACACCAGATTCATTTAGCTTAACTGCCGTTGTGCTTAAATGGAGCCCAGACACACCAGATTCACTTAGCTTAACTGCCGTCGTACTTAAATGGAGCTGTAATGCAGCGAGATCACACACAGGATCTTCACTTGCTTAGGCCTTCTATATAAATAGACATTTACTTGCTTACAAACCTAGACTCACTTAACTGCCGAGCGATCACCCCACACAGAGATTCACTTGCTTGGAGCTGTAAACGTAATGCAGAAGGATCACACACACATGATTCACTTGCTTAGAGCTTCTATATAAATAGACATTCACTTGGTGGCTTGCTTAGCGATTCACTGGCTTAATGCATGATTCACTTGCTTAAATCTAAATAGACAATAAACTCTCTGGTCTGTTTAAAATACAAGTAGAATAGCTAGTTTCTGCCATTAGCAGCTGCTGCTAATAAGCTGAGTCCATAAACACAGTTACTCTATTTAATCCCATAAGCACAGTTACTTTACTCTATTTGATGTCATATTTTTTCTTACCTGGAGCTGGAGGCCCTGACCTGTGGTATGTAGTCGGGTGCTGGGCAATTGTTGCACTGCTGCTATAGCCTATATTCCCTCCAAACAATTCAAAGTAACAGTTATAGTCCAATGAAGCTGATGTCATTCATGCATGCCCCCTGTAGGCAATCTGTGGTGATGTCAGCTACAAATTTAAAGTTGTACTACAGAAAAAAAAAGTAAATAAAGAATAAAAGTAAAAAAAAATGGGAATTAAAAGGGCCACTCAGGAATTTGTGGCACCCCATTATTTTGCCCTCAAAAATGGTAAATACAGAGGAATTTGATATGGTTGAGAGGTATGGGTGTCAGAAGTGGCATGTCTAAAGGGCATGGGGTTACAGGCGGCATGGCTAAAATGACTTAAGGCACTTGCTTGGAACTAAAGGAATATACAAGAGTGAATCATCCCTAAAATGTGCATACTTTGCAAAAATAGGTCAGAAACATATTTTATATGTTCATAGGTTCATAGGTAGGTACTAGGCTATTGGCCCTGGGGCCTATATAAGCCTAGCCAAAAAGGTTCCCTGACTTTTGTCACCCAAGAAAATTATTTTCCTGTGCCCCTGTCAAGCAGTGCCGCAAAAGTGATCCCCAGCATGAATTTTCTATTTCCCATCCAGTCGTCAAGATTTGTCTAAAAGAGGGCCAATGAGGAGCTTTTCTTGTCATGAATGGGTAGTTTGTTCCAGAGTATGGGAAGTCTCTGGGACAGGAATCTATCCTTCCAGCATGTTCTGTTTATTGTGGTGACAAGGTTTAGATCCCTGGAGCATGTAGTTCGGAGAGATTGGGATTTCTTTAAGTGTAGCATGTCCAACAGCTCTGGGTTTGACATAACTTTGTATGTTAGGCAGAGATTGCCTCTGAGGAGGTGATATGTGACAGAGTAGAGCTGGAGTTTTTTGAGACGGTCTGCATATGGCATCTGTTTGAGGCCGGTAATTCTCTTAGTGTGGTATTTCTGTGGCCTTTCCAATTGTTGTAGGTGTCTTGTGAGATACATGCCAAATGGGGCATTATACTCTATAATGGGTCTGATGAGGGATGAGTATTGAGGAACAATGACCTCCTTTTTTCTAGAGGAGAACCCTTTTGTGATGAGGTGTGCCACGTAGAAAGATTTCCTGACTACTGTGGCAATGTGGTTATCAAAGGAGAGACTACTGTCCACCTGTGTCCCAAGGTTTCTTATCACACTTTCAGTGTTTAGTGAGCTACTGCCTATGTTGTAGTTCATGGGTACTGAGTTTTTCCCAAAGGGGATGACAGTGCACTTCTTGGCATTGAGCTTGAGGCCAAGACTTTGGCACCAAGCATTTGTCTCTGTGAGGCCTTTTTGTAGAATGTCTACATCATTAGGTAATTCTATTATGGATCCCAGTTTGCAGTTATCTGCAAACTTTGTTAGCCAAAGACCTTCTATGTTGGCCTGCACTTCAGAGAAGTACATGCCAAACAGGATAGGACCCAGGACCGATCCCTGTGGTACTCCACTCGTTACTGGTCTGAAGTCAGACTTGGAGTCAGCTACTTTTACTGTGTGGGTTCTGTCAGTGAGCCAGTTGGCCACCCATCTTGTGATATAAGGATTTATGCCCAGTTTGGAGAGTTTATCTATAATTCCAGAGTGGGGGATGGTATCAAAAGCATTGGCGAGGTCAAGATAGGCTGTGTGCACTACCTTGCCCTTGTCTATGTCTCTAGTGACTGCTTCAAAGAAGTCAGTCAGGTTTCATAGTTTCATAGTATAGTACTAGGCTATCTGCCCTGGGGCATTTTTAAGCCTAGCCATAGTGATGTGGCTTTTGCCACCCCATGAAATGGTACAAAAATGTACAAAATAAATTTAGAATACTGTGCCTCTGTCTAGTAGTGACACAATGAAGGTCCCCTTATATAATAGAATTAGTTTACTGTGCCCCTGTCTAGCAGTGACACAGATGTGACCCTTGGGGTAAACTTACGATCTCCCATCCACTCATCAAGATTTCTCTTGAAGAGAGTCAGTGAGGGGCTCTGCCTAATATGAGCTGGGATCTTGTTCTAAAGCATGGGAAGCCTCTGGGTTATGAATCTATCCCTCCAGCATGTTCTATTCATACTTGTGCCGAGGTTTAAGTCTTTAGCTCTCATGGTGCTGATGGATTTGGATTTTTTGAGGTGGAGCATGTCCATCAGATCCTGATTGGACACGGCCTTGTACGTCAGGCAGAGATCACCTCTGAGCAGGCGGTATGCTACTGAATAGAGCTGAAGTTTCTTTAGTCTGGCAGAATAAGACATATGTTGGAGACCCTTGATCCTCTTGGTGAGGTACTTTTGTGGTCTCTCCAGCTGTTGTAAATGCCGGGTGAGGTACATACCAAATGGGGCATTGTACTCAAT